>NW_024061486.1:355508-400562 GCF_016432855.1 Salvelinus namaycush
AATTGGTAGTTACAGTCTTGTCTCATCGCTGCAACTCTCGTACGGACTCGGGAGAGGCGAAGGTCGAGAGACGTGCGTCCTCTGAAACACGACCCAATCAAGGCGCACTGTTTCTTGACACAATGCCCACTTAACCCGGAAGCCAGCCGCATAATGTGTCGGAGGAAACACCATACATCTGGCGACCGTGTCAGCGTGCACTGCTCCCGACCCGCCACAGGAGTCACTAGTGCGCGATGGGATAAGGATATCCCTGCCGGCCAAACCCTCCCCTAACCCGGACGACGATGGGCCAATTGTGTGCCGCCCCATGGGTCTCCCGGTCGCGGCCGGCTGCGACAGAGCCTGGACTCCAACCCAGAATCTCTAGTGGCACAGCTACCACTGCGATGCAGTGCCTTAGACCACTGCACCACTCTGGAGGCCAACATTTTTTTTTAACCTGGAACAAAAACGGATTGTCCTATGGGGACAGTTGAATAACTTTTTTGGAACCCTTTTTTGTAAGAGAGAGAGAACCTTTGTTGGGTAGTGCCTGGGGATAAGGAGGCGTTTTGGAAGAGTTCCCAGTTTGTTTCTATATATACAGTATCTGCATGTAATTGCTGCCTAAGATGTTATTGTAAGAGCACACATCTGTGAAAAAATATTTAAAAAAATCTCTACTTTAGATTGTTGTTCTGTCCTGGGCGGCAGGTAGGCTAGTGGTTAGAGTGTAGGGACGGCAGGTAGCCTAGTGGTTAGAGTGTAGGGACGGCAGGTAGCCTAGTGGTTAGAGTGTAGGGACGGCAGGTAGGCAGGCTAGTGGTTAGAGTGTAGGGGCGGCAGGTAGCCTAGTGGTTAGAGCGTAGGGACGGCAGGTAGCCTAGTGGTTAGAGTGTAGGGGGGCAGGTAGCCTAGTGGTTAGAGTGTAGGGACGGTAGGTAACCTAGTGGTTAGAGCGTAGGGACGGTAGGTAACCTAGTGGTTAGAGTGTAGGGGCGGCAGGTAGCCTAGTGGTTAGAGTGTAGGGACGGCAGGTAGCCTAGTGGTTAGAGTGTAGGGGCGGCAGGTAGCCTAGTGGTTAGAGTGTAGGGACGGCAGGTAGCCTAGTGGTTAGAGTGTAGGGGCGGCAGGTAGCCTAGTGGTTAGAGTGTAGGGGCGGCAGGTAGCCTAGTGGTTAGAGCGTAGGGACGGCAGGTAGCCTAGTGGTTAGAGCGTAGGGATGGCAGGTAGCCTAGTGGTTAGAGCGTAGGGGCGGCAGGTAGCCTAGTGGTTAGAGCGTAGGGACGGCAGGTAGCCTAGTGGTTAGAGCGTAGGGACGGCAGGTAGCCTAGTGGTTAGAGCGTAGGGACGGCAGGTAGCCTAGTGGTTAGAGCGTAGGGACGGCAGGTAGCCTAGTGGTTAGAGTGTAGGGGCGGCAGGTAGCCTAGTGGTTAGAGTGTAGGGACGGCAGGTAGCCTAGTGGTTAGAGCGTAGGGACGGCAGGTAGCCTAGTGGTTAGAGCGTAGGGACGGCAGGTAGCCTAGTGGTTAGAGCGTGGGGCGGCAGGTAGCCTAGTGGTTAGAGCGTAGGGGCGGCAGGTAGCCTAGTGGTTAGAGCGTAGGGGCGGCAGGTAGCCTAGTGGTTAGAGCGTAGGGGCGGCAGGTAGCCTAGTGGTTAGAGCGTAGGGACGGCAGGTAGCCTAGTGGTTAGAGCGTAGGGACGGCAGGTAGCCTAGTGGTTAGAGCGTAGGGGCGGCAGGTAGCCTAGTGGTTAGAGCGTAGGGACGGCAGGTAGCCTAGTGGTTAGAGCGTAGGGACGGCAGGTAGCCTAGTGGTTAGAGCGTAGGGGCGGCAGGTAGCCTAGTGGTTAGAGTGTAGGGGCGGCAGGTAGCCTAGTGGTTAGAGTGGAGGGGCGGCAGGTAGCCTAGTGGTTAGAGTGTAGGGGCGGCAGGTAGCCTAGTGGTTAGAGTGTAGGGGTGGCAGGTAGCCTAGTGGTTAGAGTGGAGGGGCGGCAGGTAGCCTAGTGGTTAGAGTGTAGGGGTGGCAGGTAGCCTAGTGGTTAGAGTGTGGGGCGGCATGTAGCCTAGTGGTTAGAGCGTAGGGGTGGCAGGTAGCCTAGTGGTTAGAGCGTAGGGGCGGCAGGTAGCCTAGTGGTTAGAGTGTAGGGACGGCAGGTAGCCTAGTGGTTAGAGTGTAGGGACGGCAGGTAGCCTAGTGGTTAGAGTGTAGGGACGGCAGGTAGCCTAGTGGTTAGAGTGTAGGGACGGCAGGTAGCCTAGTGGTTAGAGTGTAGGGACGGCAGGTAGCCTAGTGGTTAGAGTGTAGGGGCGGCAGGTAGCCTAGTGGTTAGAGTGTAGGGGCGGCAGGTAGCCTAGTGGTTAGAGTGTAGGGACGGCAGGTAGCCTAGTGGTTAGAGTGTAGGGACGGCAGGTAGCCTAGTGGTTAGAGTGTAGGGGCGGCAGGTAGCCTAGTGGTTAGAGTGTAGGGGCGGCAGGTAGCCTAGTGGTTAGAGTGGAGGGGCGGCAGGTAGCCTAGTGGTAAGAGTGTAGGGGCGGCAGGTAGCCTAGTGGTTAGAGTGTAGGGGCGGCAGGTAGCCTAGTGGTTAGAGTGTAGGGGCGGCAGGTAGCCTAGTGGTTAGAGTGTAGGGGCGGCAGGTAGCCTAGTGGTTAGAGTGTAGGGGTGGCAGGTAGCCTAGTGGTTAGAGTGTAGGGACGGCAGGTAGCCTAGTGGTTAGAGTGTAGGGACGGCAGGTAGCCTAGTGGTTAGAGTGTAGGGGCGGCAGGTAGCCTAGTGGTTAGAGTGTAGGGGCGGCAGGTAGCCTAGTGGTTAGAGTGTAGGGGCGGCAGGTAGCCTAGTGGTTAGAGTGTAGGGGCGGCAGGTAGCCTAGTGGTTAGAGTGTAGGGGCGGCAGGTAGCCTAGTGGTTAGAGTGTAGGGGCGGCAGGTAGCCTAGTGGTTAGAGTGTAGGGGCGGCAGGTAGCCTAGTGGTTAGAGTGGAGGGGCGGCAGGTAGCCTAGTGGTTAGAGTGTAGGGGCGGCAGGTAGCCTAGTGGTTAGAGTGTAGGGGCGGCAGGTAGCCTAGTGGTTAGAGTGTAGGGACGGCAGGTAGCCTAGTGGTTAGAGTGTAGGGACGGCAGGTAGCCTAGTGGTTAGAGTGTAGGGACGGCAGGTAGCCTAGTGGTTAGAGTGTAGGGACGGCAGGTAGCCTAGTGGTTAGAGTGTAGGGACGGCAGGTAGCCTAGTGGTTAGAGTGTAGGGACGGCAGGTAGCCTAGTGGTTAGAGTGTAGGGACGGCAGGTAGCCTAGTGGTTAGAGTGTAGGGGCGGCAGGTAGCCTAGTGGTTAGAGTGTAGGGGCGGCAGGTAGCCTAGTGGTTAGAGTGTAGGGACGGCAGGTAGCCTAGTGGTTAGAGTGTAGGGACGGCAGGTAGCCTAGTGGTTAGAGTGTAGGGGCGGCAGGTAGCCTAGTGGTTAGAGTGTAGGGGCGGCAGGTAGCCTAGTGGTTAGAGAGGAGGGGCGGCAGGTAGCCTAGTGGTTAGAGTGTAGGGGCGGCAGGTAACCTAGTGGTTAGAGTGTAGGGGCGGCAGGTAGCCTAGTGGTTAGAGCGTAGGGGCGGCAGGTAGCCTAGTGGTTAGAGCGTAGGGGCGGCAGGTAGCCTAGTGGTTAGAGCGTAGGGGCGGCAGGTAGCCTAGTGGTTAGAGTGTAGGGGCGGCAGGTAGCCTAGTGGTTAGAGTGTAGGGGCGGCAGGTAGCCTAGTGGTTAGAGTGTAGGGGTGGCAGGTAGCCTAGTGGTTAGAGTGTAGGGACGGCAGGTAGCCTAGTGGTTAGAGTGTAGGGACGGCAGGTAGCCTAGTGGTTAGAGTGTAGGGACGGCAGGTAGCCTCAAAGCCGACTTTGAGCACCTTTATTTCCTGAATGTTTTGGCATTCAGGTCCAAAAAGTCCCTCTCTAACTATTTATTCCGTGGACAAATATGAACGGAAATGTTTGTTTAAATCAAAAATGGATGCTGTCAAAAAGGGATTGAATTCAAATGGATTTACCATCTTGTTAGCTGAAGACCAGAACGACGAGCTGTAGCCTAGCTCAGCTGTTAGCTGAAGTCCAGAATGACGGGCGGTAGCCTAGCTCAGCTGTTAGCTGAAGACCAGAATGACGAGCTGTAGCCTAGCTCAGCTGTTAGCTGAAGACCAGAATGACGAGCTGTAGCCTAGCTCAGCTGTTAGCTGAGGACCAGAATGACGAGCTGTAGCCTAGCTCAGCTGTTAGCTGAAGTCCAGAATGACGAGCTGTAGCCTAGCTCAGCTGTTAGCTGAAGACCAGAATGACGAGCTGTAGCCTAGCTCAGCTGTTAGCTGAAGACCAGAATGACGAGCTGTAGCCTAGCTCAGCTGTTAGCTGAAGACCAGAATGACGAGCTGTAGCCTAGCTCAGCTGTTAGCTGAAGACCAGAATGACGAGCTGTAGCCTAGCTCAGCTGTTAGCTGAAGACCAGAATGACGAGCTGTGGCCTAGCTCAGCTTTGATGATAATATGATGTTAGTGTAGAATCTGCATAGTCAGTTAAGTATACCATTGATTGTCTATGTTGATGTTTACCGAATATAGTTATCTTCTAACATGTTTGATCACAACTATGTCTGAATCCCAAATCCCTGATCAAAAGTAGTGCACTACATAGGTTGTGTCTCAAACGGCACCCTATTCCCTATGTAAACAGTGAGGGATTGATCCCAGTATAGACCTGTTAGTAAGTGTTTGTTTCCTCATCCTGATGAGCAGAAAGCAGATGTCTTCTGGAGACACAGACCACACCCTTCTGACTCATCGTCCTCCAGCTCTAAAGCTGCCGATCTCTGTCTCTCGCTGTCTCTCTCTCTCTGTCTCTCTCTGGCTGTCGCTCTCTCTCAATTTCAATTGAAGGGTTTTATCCCCCCCTCCTCTCTCTCTGAGTTCAATTTCAATTCAATTCAAGGGCTTTATTGGCACGGGGAACAAACTCAGCAAAAAAAGAAACATTCTCACTGTCAACTGCGTTTATTTTCAGCAAACTTAACGTGTAAATATTTGTATGAACATAACAGGATTCAACAACTGAGACATAAACTGAACAAGTTCCACAGACATGTGACTAACAGAAATTGAATAATGTGTCCCTGAACAAAGAGGGGGTCAAAATCAAAAGTAACAGTCCGTATCTGGTGTGGCCACCAGCTGCATTAAGTACTGCAGTGCATCTCCTCCTCATGGACTGAACCAGATTTGCCAGTTCTTGCTTACCCCACTCTTCCACCAAGGCCCCTGCAAGTTCCCGGACATTTCTGGGGGGAATGGCCCTAGCTCTCACCCGCCGATCCAACAGGTCCCAGACGGGCTCAATGGGATTGAGATCTGGGCTCTTTGCTGGTCATGGCAGAACACTGACATTCCTGTCTTGCAGGAAATCACGCACAGAACGAGCATTATGGCTGGTGGCATTGTCATGCTGGAGGGTCATGTCAGGATGAGCCTGCAGGAAGGGTACCACATGAGGGAGGAGGATGTCTTCCCTGTAACGCACAGCGTGG
This sequence comes from Salvelinus namaycush, assembly GCF_016432855.1. Lineage (NCBI taxonomy): Eukaryota > Metazoa > Chordata > Actinopteri > Salmoniformes > Salmonidae > Salvelinus > Salvelinus namaycush. The sequence goes on from NW_024061486.1 coordinate 361,033, forward strand.
AGATTGCCTACAATGACAACAAGCTCAGTCCGATGATGCTGTGACACATCGCCCCAGACCATGACAGACCCTCCACCTCCAAATCGATCCCGCTCCAGAGTACAGGCCTCGGTGTAACGCTCAATCCTTCAACGATAAACGCGAATCTGACCATCACCTCTCGTGAGACAAAACCTCGACTCATCCGTGAAGAGCACTTTTTGCCAGTCCTGTCTGGTCCAACAACGGTGGGTTTGTGCCCATAGGCGATATTGTTGCCAGTGATGTCTGGTGAGGACCTGCCTTACAACAGGCCTACAAGCACTCAGTCCAGCCTCTCTCAGCCTATTGCAGACAGTCTGAGCACAGATGGAGGGATTGTGCGTTGCTGGTGTAACTCGGGCAGTTGTTGTTGCCATCCTGTACCTGTCCCGCAGGTGTGATGTTCGGATGTACCGATCCTGTGCAGGTGTTGTTACACGTGGTCTGCCACTGCGAGGACGATCAGCTGTCCGTCCTGTCTCCCTGTCAGTAAGGACATTGCAATTTATTGCCCTGGCCACATCCGCAGTCTTCATGCCTCCTTACATCATGCCGAAGGCACATTCACGCAGATGAGCAGGGCCCCTGGGCATCTTTCTTTTGGTGTTTTTCAGAGTCAGTAGAAAGGCCTCTTTAGTGTCCAAAGTTTTCATAACTGTGACCTTAATTGCCTACCTTCTGTAAGCTGTTATTTATTTTACCTTTTATTTAACTAGGCAAGTCAGTTAAGAACAAATTCTTATTTTCAATGACGGCCTCGGAACAGTGGGTTAACTGCCTTGTTCAGGGGCAGAACAACAGATTTTTACCTTGTCAGCTCGGGGATTCTTTCTAGCAACATTTCGGTTACTGGCCCAACTCTCTAACCACTAGACTACCTGCCGCCCCAGGTAGCCTTTTTTTGCTGAGTTTATTTGCCAAAGCAAGTGAACTAGATAATAAACAAAAGTGAAATAAACAATAAACAATACACTCACAAAAATTCCAAAATAATAAAGACATTATCAAAGACAAATATCATGTGCAAATAGTTACAGTACAAAAAGAAAAAAAACATTAATATGGGTTGTATTTACAATGGTGTTTGTTCTTCACTGGTTGACCTTTTCTTGTGGCAACAGGTCACACATTTTGCTGCTGTGAAATACACTGTGGTATTTCATCCAATAGATATGAGAGTTTATCAAAATGGGGTTTGTTTTCGAAATCTTTGTGTATTTTAGTAATCTCTCGCTCTCTCTCTCGCTCTCTCTCTCGCTCTCTCTCTCGCTCTCTCGCTCTCTCTCTTGCTCTCTCTCTCGCTCTCTCTCTCTCGCTAGCCCAGCCAGGTGCAAATTGGGGGAGGGAAACAATAAATAAATAGCTTTGCATGAATGGCTCCTTACCACTATCAGTCAGTATGGCAAAAATAATCTCAGCTCCGATGGTCTTCAAAATCATTTTTGCAGAGAGAGAAGCTAGTGTGGAAGGAGCGTCTTCCGAATAGGAGGATCATGTCTCTGTCAATTCAGAGTCTGACAGTGAGTTGGAAGAGGATGAGATTTACCCTCCAGGACCAGCCAATCAGCACCCAGCTCATCAGCAGCCTGCAGGACGAGAAATATGTATGTCAAAAAATGGTTAAATTTAATGGTCTTCTTGCCTAAGGAATGAGCCACCCTGCATGGCTGTCCAATGTGATAAAGATACAACCAGGGCCGACGCGGATGGCGGTTACTCATGTGCAGGACATAAAGTCTTGTTTTGAACTATTCATCCCAGACACCATCCAGAAAATCATTCTGGACTGCACTAATTTGAAGGGAAGGAGTGGGTTTTGGAGATTGATGGAAGGAGATGGACCAAACTCATTTACATGCATCCTTTGGGGTTCTTATCCTTGCTGGTGTTTTCAGATCCAATGGGGAATCCACAGAATCCCTTTGGGATGCAGAAACTGGCAGATAACTTTACCGTGCAACAATTCCACATTATTTCCATGATTTTCCGCTTCGATAACAAAGACGCAAGACCAGTTCGGCGGCGGAGAGACAAGCTAGCTGCAATCAGGTCAGTGTGGGACAAGTGGGTGGATCGCCTTCCCCTGTTTTACAACCCTGGGTCCAACGTTACTGTTGATGAGCAGCTTATGCAGCTTATGGGCCGCTGCCCCTTCAGGCAGTACTTACCGTCTAAACCCGCAACATATGGAATCAAGATCTGGGCTGCCTGTGATGCTGTTTCATCATATGTGTGGAACTTGCAAGTGTATACGGGGAAGCCAGATGGAGGAGCTCCTGAGAAGAACCAAGGGATGCAGGTTGTCCTGGACGTGACACAGGGACTCCGTGACTACAACATCACAGGGACTCTGTGACTACAACATCACAGGGACTCTGTGACTACAACATCACAGGGACTCTGTGACTACAACATCACAGGGACTCTGTGACTACAACATCACAGGGACTCTGTGACTACAACATCACAGGGACTCTGTGACTACAACATCACAGGGACTCTGTGACTACAACATCACAGGGACTCTGTGACTACAACATCACAGGGACTCTGTGACTACAACATCACAGGAACTCTGTGACTACAACATCACAGGGACTCTGTGACTACAACATCACGTGCCATAACTTCTTTACTTTGCACAAGCTGGGACAGGAGCTCCTCAAGAAGAAAGCTGACGAATGGTAGGAACAGTACGAAAAAACAAGCCAGAGCGCCCACCTCAGCTGTTGAATACACGGAACAGGCCTATCAATCAAGTTTGTGTTCACGGCCGACACGTCCCTAGTGTCCTACGTGCCAAAGAAAGGCAACAATGTGGTACTCATGAGTACGCTGCAGAGGGATGGGAGAATCTGTGGCCTGGTGCCCCATCAGCCCACAGAACCAACAACTCCAATACAGGAAGTAAGTATGAGTGATGTTGTTGTGTGTGTCTGACTCTCCTACCTGATCCCCAATATTGTTTCTCACTTCCTGACACTATTCTTTCAATTTGATTAAACATTCAAAGAAACATTTATCATTTCCATCAAATACTGTATGTAAAAAAATGTGTCATTCCAATTTATTCAGTTCAAAGCAATAAACATCAATAGTGATGAGAACATTGTTCCATTTATATTCCATTAACCCTCCTGTTGTGTTTGTTTCATGTGAATTAATTCTGTGTTCTCGGTCCAAAATGACCGCCCCATTATAGCATAATAATACATATATTATCACCTAATGTTGTGTTAGATCTTTTTATCAACTTAAGTTCTTGTGATTATATTACAAGTTTTGAACTTCTATTTCCTATTTATTGTCTGTAGGCCTCATTGACCTGAGCTCATACAATTCGTTTTTGAGTAAGAAAAAGCATAATGTATGGATTGAATTTGACTAACAAATACTCAGATGAAACATATTGTGCTATTTATCACAGACTACTTCACTGTCAGTTTCCTGGCCTCTCTCCTCCTCACCAGTGTCATGATCAAAAATGTGATCAAGAGCCTCACATTGTCACACCCTGATCTGTTTCACCTGTCCTCGTGATTGTCTCCACCCCGTCCAGGTGTCGCTTGTTTTCCCCAGTGTATTTATCCCTGTGTTTCCTGTCTCTCTGTACCAGTGTATTTATCCCTGTGTTTCCTGTCTCTCTGTACCAGTGTATTTATCCCTGTGTTTCCTGTCTCTCTGTACCAGTGTATTTATCCCTGTGTTTCCTGTCTCTCTGTGCCAGTGTATTTATCCCTGTGTTTCCTGTCTCTCTGTACCAGTGTATGTATCCCTGTGTTTCCTGTCTCTCTGTGCCAGTGTATTTATCCCTGTGTTTCCTGTCTCTCTGTACCAGTGTATTTATCCCTGTGTTTCCTGTCTCTCTGTGCCAGTGTATTTATCCCTGTGTTTCCTGTCTCTCTGGGCCAGTGTATTTATCCCTGTGTTTCCTGTCTCTCTGGGCCAGTGTATTTATCCCTGTGTTTCCTGTCTCTCTGTACCAGTGTATTTATCCCTGTGTTTCCTGTCTCTCTGTGCCAGTGTATTTATCCCTGTGTTTCCTGTCTCTCTGTACCAGTGTATTTATCCCTGTGTTTCCTGTCTCTCTGTGCCAGTGTATTTATCCCTGTGTTTCCTGTCTCTCTGTACCAGTGTATTTATCCCTGTGTTTCCTGTCTCTCTGGGCCAGTGTATTTATCCCTGTGTTTCCTGTCTCTCTGTACCAGTGTATTTATCCCTGTGTTTCCTGTCTCTCTGTGCCAGTGTATTTATCCCTGTGTTTCCTGTCTCTCTGTGCCAGTGTATTTATCCCTGTGTTTCCTGTCTCTCTGTGCCAGTGTATTTATCCCTGTGTTTCCTGTCTCTCTGTACCAGTGTATTTATCCCTGTGTTTCCTGTCTCTCTGTACCAGTGTATTTATCCCTGTGTTTCCTGTCTCCCTGTACCAGTGTATTTATCCCTGTGTTTCCTGTCTCTCTGTACCAGTGTATTTATCCCTGTGTTTCCTGTCTCTCTGTACCAGTGTATTTATCCCTGTGTTTCCTGTCTCTCTGGGCCAGTGTATTTATCCCTGTGTTTCCTGTCTCTCTGGGCCAGTGTATTTATCCCTGTGTTTCCTGTCTCTCTGGGCCAGTGCATTTATCCCTGTGTTTCCTGTCTCTCTGGGCCAGTGTATTTATCCCTGTGTTTCCTGTCTCTCTGTACCAGCTGTTTTCCCGGTTCCCTGCTTTGCCTTTTCTCCTTTTGCTAGTCCTCCCGGTTCTGACCCTTGCTTGTTTTCTGGACTCCACGCCCGCCTGCCTGACCATTCTGCCTGCCCTGACCTCGAGCCTGTCTGCCACTCTGTACCTCCAGGACTCTGATCTGGTTATGACCTTTTGCCTGTCCACGACCATTCTCTTGCCTATTCCCTTTTGGATTTATTAAACGTCTTAAACTCCAACCATCTGCCTCCTGTGTCTGCATCTGGGTCTCGCCTTGTGTCATGATACACATACAGTATATCGTTTGGTCATTGTGCTGTCACAGAATGAATTGTGAGCAAGGCCTCAAAAAAGCTTTATATACCAGAGCTGTGAGAAAAGGTCTATATATTATTGAAACAATGTTGCGATTGTTTGTGAGAATGCCAACAGGTGTGGTTCCCGTGGGGATTCTATTTGGGAAAGGTTCCCGTGGGGGTTGCCATGGAAGCCAAGAAGGTGTGTGTGTGTGTGTGTGCTCAAACACCATGTATGCTGTCTATATTAACCATGTATACTGTCTGTATTGCTTGTAATTGATATAAGTCAACATCTAAGTATTAAGTATTTTTACGTAAATTGTTATGGCTGTATTGTTTACAAAACCCTATAATGTTGTGGGTCCAGCAGACCCGTGAACATTGGGTGAAAATCAAGCACATGAACACAACACAAGGGCTAAGAATGATGGAGGCCACTGTATGCTTGAGGACCGTTAATGTTGCATAAATGTTTTGATACCCTTCCCCAGATCTGTGCCTCGACACAATTCTGTCTCGGAGCTCTACTGACAATACCGTCGACCTGGTTTTTGCTCTGACAGGTACTGTCAACTGTGGGACCTTATATAGACAGGTGTGTGCCTTTTCAAAATCATGTTCAATCAATTGAATTTACCACCAGGTGGACTCCACAATCAAGTTGTAGAAACATCTCAAGGATGATTAATGGAAACAGGATGTACCTGAGCTCAATTTTGAGTCTCATAGCAAAGGGTCTGAATACTTATGTAAATAAGGTATTTCTGTTTTTTATTTGTAATACATTTGCAAACATTTCTAAAAACCTGTTTTCACTTTGTCGTTATGCGGTATATTGTGTGTAGATTGATGAGGGGAAAAATACATGTATTCCATTTTAGAATAAGGCTGTAACGTAACAAAATGTGGAAAAAGTCAAGGGGTCTGAATTCTTTCCGAACGTACTGTACATTGCCAAAGCAAACATATAAACACAAATCCGGTATTCCTCGAAACATTTACGAAAATAATCATGGCCTCTAAATCTTCCAGCTGTCTACTGGATCATATTCCAACTAAACTCTTCCTGTGCTTGGCCCTCCTATATTGAACATAGTAAAGGTCTCCCTATCCTCTGGATGTGTACCAAACTCACTAAAAGTGGCAGTAATAAATAAAGCCTCTCTTGAAAAAGCCAAACCTTGACCCGGAAAATATTTCATTATCAGCCTATATCGAATCTGCCATTCCTCTCAAAATAAAATTGAAAAAGCTGTTGCTCAGCAACTCACTGCCTCCCTGAGGACAAATAATGAATACGATCTGCTCCAGTCTGGTTTTAGACCCCATCATAGAACTGAGACCACAATCGTGAAGGTGGTAAATCACCTTTTAATGGCGTCAGACCAAGGCTCTGCGTCTGTCCTCGTGCTCCTAGACCTTTAGTGCTGCTTTCGACACCATTGATCACCACATTCTTTTCGGAAAGATTGGAAACCGTAATTGGTCGATGCGGACAAGATCTTGCCTAGTTTAGATCCTATCTGTTCGGGAAAGATATCAGTTTGTCTCTGTGGATGGTTTGTCCTCTGACAAATCAGTGGTAGGTTTCAGAGTTCTTCAAAATTCCATTCTAGGACCACAATCGTCTTGGTGATGTCATCTAGAAACACAATGTCAACTTTCACTGCTATGCAGATGACACATAACCGGAACTCTCTTAGAAAATAAGGTGCTATCTAAGAACATAAAACGCTTCTTTGGTTCTATGGGGACAGCCGATTCCAGACTGTATCACAACCGGCCGTGATTGGGAGTCCCATAGGGCGGCGCACACCCGTGTTTGGCAGGTGTAGGCCGTCATTATAAATAAGAATTTGTTCTTAACTGACTTGCCTAGTTAAAAACTTCTTAAGGCTAGGGGGCAGTATTTTGACATCTGGATGAAAAGCGTGCCCAAAGTAAACTGCCTGCTACTCAGGCCCAGAAGCTAGGATATGCATATCATTATTATATTTGGATAGGAAACACTCTGAAGTTTCTGAAACTGTTTGAATAATGTCTGTGAGTATAACAGAACTGATTTGGCAGGCGAAACCCCAAGCACAATCCATCCAGGGAATTTTTCTTTTGAGGGCAAACTGTTTTCCATTAGCTTTCTATGGGAAGCCCTTTTTAATAGGAATATGGTTGCAGTTCCTATGGCTTCCACTAGATGTCAACAGTCTTCAGAAATTGGTTGATGTTTTTCTTTTGAGAAATGAAGAAGTAGTCCTGTTCTTTCCATGCGTCACTCAGAGGGACTCAAGTCTTTTGGTGCGCATGACCTGGAACACGCTTCACGTTGTTTTTATCCGGTATTGAACACAGCATTTCCCGTCTTAAATATTATTTACGTTTTAGGGTACATAAGTTTGGATTAGGAAAGTTGTTTGAAATGTTTGGACCAAGTTTACAGGTAACTTATTAGATACTTTGTAGGCATGTTGGGCGAGTTGAAACCTGTGTATTTCTGAATCAAACGAGTCAAATAAATTGACATTTTGGGGATATAAAGAAGGAATTTATCAAACAAAAGGACCATTTGTGATGTTTCTGGGACATTTTGGAGTGCCAACAGAAGAAGGTCTTCAAAGTTAAGGCATGAATTATATCGTTATTTCTGACTTTTGTGTCGCACCTGGCTGGTTGAAATATGATTTTCATGTGTTTGTACGCGGGGTGCTGTCCTCAAGATAATTTCATGGTCTGCTTTCGCCGTAAAGCCTTTTTGAAATCTGACACTGTGGCTGGATTAACAATAATTTAAGCTTTATTTTGATGTATAACACTTGTATGTTTTATGAATTGTTATTTTGAGTATTTCTGTTTTTGAATTTGGCGCGCTGCAATTTCACTGGATGTTGTCAAATCAATCCCGTTAATGGGATTCGAGCAGGTGAAGGGTTAAATAAGAGGTTAAATAATGGTTAAATAAAATTTTAATAAAAAATGTATTTAAAAAAACTCTATGTCCCAAGAAACAAAGCGATCTGTTGTCAGATCTGACAATGAACCTCTACGGTGGTACAGTCGTCTCAACTAAAACTGACTCTGATCTCTCCTTCGATGAACATAGAAAAAATAGTTCAAGAGCTTTGTAAAATAAGAAACTTTTTGTCCAAATTTGATGCAGTAAAGCTAATACATGCCTTTGTCACTTCAAGATTAGACTACTGCAATGCTCTACTCTCCGGCTACCAGGATAAGGCACTAAATAAACCTCAGCTACTGCTAAATACGGCTGATAGAATCTTGACATCATTTGAGTCAATTGGAGGTGTACCCGTGGATGTATTTCAAGGCCTACCTTCAAACTCAGTGCCTCTTTCCTTGACATCATGGGAAAATCAAAAGAAATCAGCCAAGACCTCAGAAATAAAATTGTAGACCTCCACAAGTCTGGTTCATCCTTGGGCGCAATTTCCAAACGCCTGAAGGTACCACGTTCATCTGTACAAACAATAGTATAAAAACCTGCAAGTATAACCATGCAAGTATAAACACCATGGGACCACGCAGCCGTCATACCGCTCAGGAAGGAGACGTGTTTTGTCTCCTAGAGATAAATGTACTTTGGTGCGAAAAGTGCAAATCAATTCCAGAACAACAGCAAAGGACCTTGTGAAGATGCTGGAGGAAAGAGGTACAAAGGTATATACACTGCTCAAAAAAATAAAGGGAACACTTAAACAACACAATGTAACTCCAAGTCAATCACACTTCTGTGAAATCAAACTGTCCACTTAGGAAGCAACACTGATTGACAATAAATTTCACATGCTGTTGTGCAAATGGAATAGACAACAGGTGGAAATTATAGGCAATTAGCAAGACACCCCCAATAAAGGAGTGGTTCTGCAGGTGGTGACCACAGACCACTTCTCAGTTCCTATGCTTCCTGGCTGATGTTTTGGTCACTTTTGAATGCTGGCGGTGATTTCACTCTAGTGGTAGCATGAGACGGAGTCTACAACCCACACAAGTGGCTCAGGTAGTGCAGCTCATCCAGGATGGCACATCAATGCGAGCTGTGGCAAGAAGGTTTGCTGTGTCTGTCAGCGTAGTGTCCAGAGCATGGAGGCGCTACCAGGAGACAGGCCAGTACATCAGGAGACGTGGAGGAGGCCGTAGGAGGGCAACAATCCAGCAGCAGGACCGCTACCTCCGCCTTTGTGCAAGGAGGAGGACTGCCAGAGCCCTGCAAAATGACCTCCAGCAGGCCACAAATGTGCATGTGTCTGCTCAAACGGTCAGAAACAGACTCCATGAGGGTGGTATGAGGGCCCGACGTCCACAGGTGGGGTTTGTGCTTACAGCCAAACACCGTGCAGGACGTTTGGCATTTGCCAGAGAACACCAAGATTGGCGAATTTGCCACTGGCGCCCTGTGCTCTTCACAGATGAAAGCAGGTTCACACTGAGCACATGAGCACATGTGACAGAGTCTGGAGACGCCGTGGAGAACGTTCTGCTGCCTGCAACATCCTCCAGCATGACCGGTTTGGCGGTGGGTCAGTCATGGTGTGGTGTGGCATTTCTTTGGGGGGCCGCACAGCCCTCCATGTGCTCGCCAGAGGTAGCCTAACTGCCATTAGGTACCGAGATGAGATCCTCAGACCCCTTGTGAGACCATATGCTGGTGCGGTTGGCCCTGGGTTCCTCCTAATGCAAGACAATGCTAGACTTCATGTGGCTGGAGTGTGTCAGCAGTTCCTGCAAGAGGAAGGCATTGATGCTATGGACTGGCCCGCCCGTTCCCCAGACCTGAATCCAATTGAGCACATCTGGGACATCATGTCTCGCTCCATCCACCAACGCCACGTTGCACCACAGACTGTCCAGGAGTTGGCGGATGCTTTAGTCCAGGTCTGGGAGGAGATCCCTCAGGAGACCATCCGCCACCTCATCAGGAGCATGCCCAGGCGTTATAGGGAGGTCATACAGGCACGTGGAGGCCACACACACTACTGAGCCTCATTTTGACTTGTTTTAAGGACATTACATCAAAGTTGGACCAGCCTGTAGTGTGGTTTTCCACTTTAATTTTGAGTGTGACTCCAAATCCAGACCTCCATGGGTTGATAAATTTGATTTCCATTGATAATTTTTGTGTGATTTTGTTGTCAGCACATTCAACTATGTAAAGAAAAAAGTATTTAATAACAATATTTCATTCATTCAGATCTAGGATGTGTTATTTTAGTGTTCCCTTTATTTTTTTGAGCAGTGTATATCCACAGTAAAACAAGTCCTATATCGACAAAACCTGAAAGGCCGCTCAGCAAGGAAGAAGCCACTGCTCCAAAACCGCCATAAAAAAGCCAGACTACGGTTTGCAACTGCACATGGGGACAAAGATCGTACTTTTCGTACAAAATCGTACAAAAATAGAACTGTTTGGCCATAATGACCATAGTTATGTTTGGAGGAAAAAGGGGGAGGCTTGCAAGCCAAAGAACACCATCCCAACCGTGAAGCACGGAGGTGGCAGCATCATGTTGTGGGGGTACTTTGCTGCCGGAGGGACTGGTTCACTTCAAAAAATAGATAGCATCACGAGGCAGGAAAATTATGTGGATATATTGATGCAACATCTCAAGACATCAGTCAGGAAGTTAAAGCTTGGTCGCAAATTGGTCTTCCAAATGGACAATGACCCCAAGCATTAGAGGTCGTCCGATTTATGATTTTTCAACGCCAATACCGATACCGATTATTGGAGGACCAAAAAAGCCGATACCGATTAATCGGCCGATTTAAAAAAATATATATATATACAGTGGGGCAAAAAAGTATTTAGTCAGCCACCAATTGTGCAAGTTCTCCCACTTAAAAAGATGAGAGAGGCCTGTAATTTTCATCATAGGTACACTTCAACTATGACAGACAAAATGAGAAAAATAAATCCAGAAAATCACATTGTAGGATTTTTTATGAATTTATTTGCAAATTATGGTGGAAAATAAGTATTTGGTCAATAACAAAAGTTAATCTCAATACTTTGTTATATACCCTTTGTTGGTATGACAGAGGTCAAACATTTTCTGTAAGTCTTCACAAGGTTTTCACACACTGTTGCTGGTATTTTGGCCCATTCCTCCATGCAGATCTCCTCTAGAGCAGTGATATTTTGGGGCTGTTGCTGGGCAACACGGACTTTCAACTCCCTCCAAAGATTTTCTATGGGGTTGAGATCTGGAGACTGGCTAGGCCACTCCAGGACCTTGAAATGCTTCTTACGAAGCCACTCCTTCGTTGCCCGGGCGCTGTGTTTGGGATCATTGTCATGCTGAAAGACCCAGCCACGTTTCATCTTCAATGCCCTTGCTGATGGAAGGAGGTTTTCACTCAAAATCTCACGATACATGGCCCCATTCATTCTGTCCTTTACACGGATCAGTTGTCCTGGTCCCTTTGCAGAAAAACAGCCCCAAAGCATGATGTGTCCACCCCCATGCTTCACAGTAGGTATGGTGTTCTTTGGATGCAACTCAGCATTCTTTGTCCTCCAAACACGACGAGTTGAGTTTTTACCAAAAAGTTCTATTTTGGTTTCATCTGACCATATGACATTCTCCCAATCTTCTTCTGGATCATCCAAATGCTCTCTAGCAAACTTCAGACGGGCCTGGACATGTACTGGCTTAAGCAGGGGGACACGTCTGGCACTGCAGGATTTGAGTCCCTGGCGGCATAGTGTGTTACTGATGGTAGGCTTTGCTACTTTGGTCCCAGCTCTCTGCAGGTCATTCACTAGGTCCCCCCGTGTGGTTCTGGGATTTTTGCTCACCGTTCTTGTGATCATTTTGACCCCACGGGGTGAGATCTTGCGTGGAGCCCCAGATCGAGGGAGATTATCAGTGGTCTTGTATGTCGTCCATTTCCTAATAATTGCTCCCACAGTTGATTTCTTCAAACCAAGCTGCTTACCTATTGCAGATTCAGTCTTCCCAGCCTGGTGCAGGTCTACAATTTTGTTTCTGGTGTCCTTTGACAGCTCTTTGGTCTTGGCCATAGTGGAGTTTGGAGTGTGACTGTTTGAGGTTGTGGACAGGTGTCTTTTATACTGATAACAAGTTCAAACAGGTGCCATTAATACAGGTAACGAGTGGAGGACAGAGGAGCCTCTTAAAGAAGAAGTTACAGGTCTGTGAGAGCCAGAAATCTTGCTTGTTTGTAGGTGACCAAATACTTATTTTCCACCATAATTTGCAAATAAATTCATAAAAAATCCTACAATGTGATTTTCTGGATTTTTTTTCTTTCTCATTTTGTCTGTCATAGTTGAAGTGTACCTATGATGAAAATTACAGGCCTCTCATCTTTTTAAGTGGGAGAACTTGCACAATTGGTGGCTGACTAAATACTTTTTTGCCCACTGTATATATATATACATATATATATATATATATATATATATATATATATATATATATATTTGACAGTGACCTCAACAACAACAAAACATCGGAATGGTTTGTCCTCGGGGTTTCACCTGCTAAATAAGTTATGTTATACTCACAGACATGATTCAAACAGTTTTAGAAACTTCAGAGTGTTTTCTATCCAAATATACTAATAATATGCATATCTTATCTTCTGGGGATGAGTAGCTGGCAGTTGAATTTGGGTATGCTTTTCATCCAAACGTGAAAATGCTGCCCCCTATCCTAGAGAAGTTAATAAAGCCGAATACACACATGGTCTCTTTTTTGTTTTCTTAAGTCAGCTCCAAAATGCAGGTGTTTCAGCCTAGCTCAGTGCTTTCTGTGGTGGGGCGAGCCAGCAAAAAATAGGAGCATTGCGCCGTGATTGGCTCAGTGTTCTGTCACTCATGGGGACACTACGTCATCGCCAAGTTTATGTCCTTACTAAGGGTAGACATCCAAAGTTTCATCCCTTTGGGTCCTGCCTTAGAGTTATATTACAAGTGCCTTTCCAATAAGGCTCAAGGTCATTGGCCACAGATAAAATTACGTAAAATCACGTTATATGTACAGCAGCTTTGATTGGACTGATCATGTCAACATCTTACTTTCAAAGTCTTAGCTAGCAGTCATCATGAATCAAGTCGACAATCTACTGACAAATCCTTTTTAATCCTTGTCATATGACGAGAAATAATGAAGAGAAATTATAGATGAAACGTATTGGTGCTCATCGGCCATTGGACATAAAGATTACACAACGAGTTGGAAATCGCAAATTCAACAATGAGTCGTTTGGAAGCAATCAGTGGCGAACTGCAAGCAGTGCAAAGCAACCAGTAGCCTGCTATTCAATGGAGTGGCTGTGTTTTTTTTTCAGTGCCCACCATAAATCCAGAGAACGCCAGACTTTGATGACAAAACCGCCGCGCCAACTTCATGTTTAAGTGAGCAAATCACAAGCCAAGGGGAGTCCAAAAATGTCTTGTACGCTGCTGCATAATTGATGTAATATGCCAGGGAGATGTGTATACTGTAGCTAAGAAAGTAATACTAAGTGTATGTTGTGTAGTAAACTGTTAGAAGCACATCTCACCCTAATAATTTGGTCTATTTTCAACTCTTAATTTTGCCTAATGTTACTGTTTTTAAATTTTTTATTTTTTTATTTCACCTTTATTTAACCAGGTTGGCAAGTTGAGAACAAGTTCTCATTTACAATTGCGACCTGGCCAAGATAAAGCAAAGCAGTTCGACACATACAAACAACACAGAGTTACACATGGAGTAAAATAAACATACAGTCAATAATACAGTAGAAAAATAAGTCTATATACAATGTGAGCAAGTGAGGTGAGATAAGGGAGGTAAAGGCAAAAAAAAGTCCATGGTGGCGAAGTAAATACAATATAGCAAGTAAAACACTGGAATGGTAGATTTGCAGTGGAAGAATGTGCAAAGTAGAAATAGAAATAATGGGGTGCAAAGGAGCAAAATAAATAAATACAGTAGGGGGAGAGGTAGTTGTTTGGGCTAAATTATAGATGGGCTATGTACAGGTGCAGTAATCTGTGAGCTGTTCTGACAGCTGGTGCTTAAAGCTAGTGAGGGAGATAAGTGTTTCCAGTTTCAGAGATTTTTGTAGTTCATTCCAGTCATTGGCAGCAGAGAACTGGAAGGAGAGGCAGCCAAAGGAAGAATTGGTTTTGGGGGTGACCAGAGAGATATACCTGCTGGAGCGCGTGCTACAGGTGGGTGCTGCTATGGTGACCAGCGAGCTGAGATAAGGGGGGACTTTACCGAGCAGGGTCTTGTAGATGACCTGGAGCCAGTGGGTTTGGCGACGCGAGGGCCAGCCAACGAGAGCGTACAGGTCGCAGTGGTGGGTAGTATATGGTGCTTTGGTGACAAAACGGATGGCACTGTGATAGACTGCATCCAATTTATTGAGTAGGGTATTGGAGGCTATTTTGTAAATGACATCGCCGAAGTCGAGGATCGGTAGGATGGTCAGTTTTACAAGGGTATGTTTGGCAGCATGAGTGAAGGACTTAACTTTGGATTGGAGATGTTTGATGTGAGTCTGGAAGGAGAGTTTACAGTATAACCAGACACCTAGGTATTTGTAGTTGTCCACATATTCTAAGTCAGAACCGTCCAGAGTAGTGATGTTGGACGGGCGGGCAGGTGCAGGCAGTGATTGGTTGAAGAGCATGCATTTAGTTTTACTTGTATTTAAGAGCAATTGGAGGCCACGGAAGGAGAGTTGTATGGCATTGAAGCTCGTCTGTAGGGTTGTTAACACAGTGTCCAAAGAAGGGCCAGAAGTATACAGAATGGTGTCGTCTGCGTAGAGGTGGATCAGAGACTCACCCGCAGCAAGAGCGACATCAGTGATGTATACAGAGAAGAGAGTCGGTCCAAGAATTGAACCCTGTGGCACCCCCATAGAGACTGCCAGAGGCCCGGACAACAGGGCCTTCGATTTGATACAATGAACTCTATCAGAGAAGTAATTGGTGAACCAGGCGAGGCAATCATTTGAGAAACCAAGGCTATCGAGGACAGGAAACACTGTCACCACCGATAAATCCACTATAGTTGAGAATTTCAATAAGCCTTTTTCTACGGCTATGGTGCTGCACATGTAGCCTATAACCTGTTTTTGAGAAATGTCATCATCTAATATTGTACAAGGTTTCATTGTCTGCTTAAATGCCCCCTTTATTTATCCTACGGATCTGACTTGGTGTACAGGGAAAATACTGTAAGAGCAGCCCATGTTCTGCATTCTGTCGCTGTACATTTCAAAAGTGCTGAACACATAGTTATATTGACTACATCCGTCGTCTGTCGCTCATTAATGTCTTAATCGAAATTACGGAATGCCTCTTATCCGCTCATCGTTCCCTTATGCCATAGTTTGTACAGCTCAATTGTCAGTAGAAACCGCAATTGTTTAAGAAAGTCAACCATATCAGCTGTTTTTTGAAAATGAGGCTGAATGAACTGTGTCGCTGCCAGATAAGGCTCCGCTGATAACCATGTGTAGCAGTGGTAAGGATTCACTCCATGGTGCTGAAAAGAAAGCTCTGCTGTTGGGACAGCTTTCTGTAGGCCCTAACAGTTTGTGTGCACCGCTTGACGCTGTTATAGTACAATTCATGTATTGTTTAGTGTTGTGTAGTGTAGTGTCTTTGCTGGCATGCGTCTAAAACATTTCTGGGGAGATTGCCCCACCAAGATTAGACATGCTAAAATCGCCGCTGGTTGAGAGGGATGAGGCAAATTAGTCTGGCTGCACAGCCGATTTGCAAATGTACTGCAAATTGAGAAATCATGTGACTAAACGGAATAAAAAGAAGAAGAAAATACATCATGAAACAAAGACAAATGATATGAAGAATGATAGTAAAAACCTTCAATTACATTTAGGGAAAAAGGCAAACTCGGGTCCGTCATTCATTGAATCAGACGGCTCATTTATTACAAAACCGACTGATATTGCCAACTAGTTTAATGATTTTTTCATTGGCAATATAAGCAAACTTAGCCATGACATGCCAGCAACGAACGCTGACATTTTGAATTCTGTAAAGTGAGTGAGGAAGAGGTGAAAAAATGTTTGTTGTCTATCAACAATGAAAAGCCACCGGGGTCTGACAACTTGGATGGAAAATTACTGAGGATAATAGCGGACGATATTGCCCCTCCTATTTGCCATAACTTCAATCTAAGCCTACTAGAAAGTGTGTGCCCTCAGGCCTGGAGGGAAGCTAAAGTAATTCCGCTACCTAAGAAAGACCCCCGAAAGTGTCATGTGAGTGTGGGCATCCAGCCAGGGCGTAGTGTGCCTGCTCAGCGTGTCTGGTCTCCAGTACGCCGTTTCGGTCCAGGGTATCCAGCGCCGGCTCTGCGTGCTGGGTCTCCGGGGCGCTGGGAGGGTGCAGTGCGTCCTATGCCTGCGCTCCGCTCGTGCCGGGCAACTGTGGGAGTGGAGCCTAAGGGAGAGGTGCGTGTAGTAGGCACTAGATCTCCAGTGCTCACCCACAGCCCGGTTCAACCTGTGCCTGCACTCTGGAGGGTCCGGGCTAGAGTAGTATTCCAGCATGGGGGAGTGGTGCCAAGGCTGCGCACCAGAGCTCCAGTGCTCCCCCACAGCCCGGTCCTTCAGGTGCCTCCTCCTAACACCAAGCCTCCTGTAGGTCTCCCCAGCCTGGTCGGTCCTGTGGCAGCCCCACGCACCAGGCTGTCTCTCCGTCTCCTCCCTACAGGTGTGCCCGTCTGCCCAGCGCCGTCTGCGCTGCCCGTCTGCCCAGCGCCGTCTGCGCTGCCCGTCTGCCCTGCGCTGCCCGTCTGCCCAGCGCCGTCAGAGCCGCCCGTCTGTCCGGAGCCGTCAGAGCCGCCCGTCTGTCCTGAGCCGTCAAAGCCGCCCGTAGTCCGTCAGTCAGCCAGGACCGGCCAGAGCCGTCAGTCAGCCAGGACCTGCCAGAGCCGTCAGTCAGCCAGGACCGGCCAGAGTTGTCAGTCAGCCAGGACCTGCCAGAGCCGTCAGCCAGCCAGGAGCTGCCAGAGCCGCCAGCCAGCCATGACCTGCCGGAGCTGCCCCTCAGTCCGGAGCTGCCCCTCAGTCCGGAGCTGCCCCTCAGTCCGGAGCTGCCCCTCAGTCCGGAGCTGCCCCTCAGTCCAGAGGCGCCCATCAGTCCAGTGGGGTTAATTTGGAGGGTCGCCGTTAAGAGGAGAGGAGGCCACGGAAGCGGGGATTGACTATGGTGGAGTGGGGGCCACGTCCAGTGCCAGAGCCGCCACCGTGGACAGATGCCCACCCAGACCCTCCTCTATAGGTTCAGGTTTTGCGGCCGGAGTCCGCACCTTGGAGGGGGGGGGGGGATACTGTCACGTTCCTGACCTTATTTCCTTTGTTTTGTCTTTATTTAGTTGGTCAGGACGTGAGCTGGGTGGGTATAGTCTATGTTCTATGTTTCTAGGTTAGGTTTGTCTTATTGGCCTGATATGGTTCTCAATCAGAGGCAGGTGTTTTACGTTGTCTCTGATTGGGAACCATATTTAGGCTGCCTGTTTTCACTATTGGTTTGTGGGTGATTGTTCCTGTTCGTGCGTTCATGTGTTCTATGTTCACCAGTTCAGGACTGTAGCTCCGTTGGTTTTCGTCTGTTTATTGTTTTTGTTCGTATTGAAAAAGTATTCCAATAAATATGGAAACGTACCACGCTGCGCTTTGGTCCTCCTCTCTTTCCACCGACGAAAGTCATTACAAAGGCCAGTGTGTCTATGTATGCAGATGACTCAACACTACATGTCAGCTACTACAGTGACTGAAATGACAACAAAACTTAACAAAAAGCTGGAGTTAGTTTCAGAATGGGTGGCAAGGAATAAGTTAGTCCTAAATATTTCAAAACCAAAAGCAACACTATCAACAAGGCAGGTCCTACAGGCCCTAGTCTTTACCTTCTTAACAACACTGTCAACAAGGCAGGTCCTACAGGCCCTAGTTTCTACCTTCTTAACAACACTATCAACAAGGCAGGTCCTACAGGCCCTAGTTTCTATCTTCTTAACAACACTATCAACAAGGCAGGTCCTACAGGCCCTAGTTTCTAGGTTTGTCTCACCTTTGTTCAGTCGTGTGGTCAGGTGACACAAAGAGGGACTTAGGAAAATAGCAATTGTCTCAGAACGGGGCAGCACGGCTGGCCATTAATTAAATGTACATTAATGATATGCATGTTAGTCTCTCCTGGCTCAAAATGGAGGAGAGATTGACTTCATCACTAGTTGTATTTGTGAGAGGTATTGACATGTTAAAAGCACCGAGCTGTCTGTTTAAACTAGTAGTAAACAGCTCGGACATCCATGCGTATCCCACAAGACATGTCACCAGAGGTCTCTTCACAGTCCCCAAGTCCAGAACAGACTATGGGAGATGAACAGTACTACATAGAGCCATGACTACATTCCACATCAGGTAATTGATGCAAGGAGTAGAATCAGCTTCTTTTTTTTTTGCCTGGTTCACATACAGCTGATGTGTTGTGCATTGAAGTCCACAAGCTAAGGGACAACGTGAGAGGAGCAGAGCACATAGATGCGAGAAGGAATACAACGTGGCTGCTATGAAAGTTATCTGAGCTTATGCGTGATTAGGGGTGTATTCATTCCGCCGATTCTGTTGAAAAACATTTCATAAACGGAAGCAAACGGAACAGAACGGGGATAAACATACCTGCATTTTTCCAATAGAAACTCTCTTTTGCAACTGTTGGACTAAGGATTACATCCTATATCAGCTAGCTGCAGGCAAGAGTGTGCAAGGCAGTATTGAATATCACTGTCTGTCACCTCCAATTTTTTCTCTCGACCTGTGTGCACCTACATTGTAAACTTTCATTCATAGGCTAGGTTGTAGCAACCTCATGATGGGTACGGGGAACATTAGAGAGTCATGTAGTAGTCTAAACGTATTGTTGTTACATTGAACTGGGTGAATGGAATATGAAGGACAGTCATCCAATATGCTGTAATAGAAATAAGGCCCTGGTGTTGACAAACCACCCTTGCTGGATTCTCTGCCTCTGACCCGATTACGGGGGCTGAGTCACTGGCTTGCTCGCGCTCTTCCATCCTTCCTGTCCTTGGGCTCGTGCGGTGGGGGGAGATCTATGTGGGCTATACTCGGGCCTTGTCTCAGGGTTGTAAGTCAGTGGCCTGTTGCTCTCCCTTTAGTGGTGTGAGGGCTGTGCTTTGCCAAAGTGGGTGGGGTTATATCCTGCCCCGTCTCAGTCTCCAGTATCTATGCTGCAATACTCTATGTGCCGGGGGGGCTAGGGTCACTGTGTTATATCTGGTGTAATTCTCCTGTGTGATCTTAGATAGGCTCCCTCTAATTCTCCCATCTCTCTTTCTCTCTCCCCTCCTGAAAGACATGAGCCCTAGGACCATGCCTCAGGACTACCTGGCCTGACGACTCCTTGCTGTCTCCATCCCTAGTCCACCTGGTCCCCAGTCCACCTGGTCCCCAGTCCACCTGGACCCCAGTCCACCTGGTCCCTAGTCCACCTGGTCCCTAGTCCACCTGGCCCCCAGTCCACCTTGTCCCTAGTCCACCTGGCCCCCAGTCCACCTGGTCCCCAGTCCACCTGGTCCCCAGTCCACCTGGTCCCTAGTCCACCTGGTCCCTAGTCCACCTGGTCCCTAGTCCACCTGGTCCCTAGTCCACCTGGCCCCCAGTCCACCTGGTCCCTAGTCCACCTGGTCCCTAGTCCACCTGGTTGTGCTGCTGACCCAGTTTCTGCTGTTCTACCTGCGGCCAAGAGAACCCTGACCTGTTCACCCCCCCACATCTTGCACCCTCTTACAACCACTGTGATTATTACTTGATGTCTGCTGGTCTTCTATGAACGTTTGAACATCTTGAAGAACGATCTGGTCTTAATGGCCATGTACTCTTATAATCTTTACACAGCACAGCCAGAAGAGGACTTGCCACCCCTCAGAGCCTGGTTCCTCTCTAGGTTTCTTCCTAGGTTCCTGCCGTTCTAGGGGAGTTTTTCCTAACCACCGTGCCTCTACATATGCTGCATTGCTTCCTCTCTGGCGTTTTAGGCTCGGTTTCTGTACAACTGCTGTTGTAAATAGTACTCTATAAATACATGAATTGAATGATTAATTTACATATCATATCAATGATGATGTAGATAGATAATAATTAAAAAAATAATAATACTCAATGAGTAATAACAATTAACAGGGCAGACACTACAGTAATACATTAATTACAGTAATGAAATAGTGAGAAAGACAACGATAGTGTCACGAATCCCACCGAAGATGGTGCCTCTTCCTGTTCGGGCGGCGCTCGGCGGTCGTCGTCGCCGGCCTACTAGCTGCCACCAATCCCCTTTTCTGTTTCAGTTAGTGTTGTCTGATTAGTTTCACCTGTTTCTTGTTTGGGTTTTGTTTTGGGCTATTTAAACCCGGTAGGCCCGCCGGCTTTTGTGCGGGCTTGTTTTTCTGTTCATGGTGTGTGGATTATTGTGGATTCCGTTTTCCTGGACAGTTTGGTCCTATTTGTCGGACTGGGTATTTTATGCGTCCTTGTGTTTTGGCGTGACCGTTACTCTGTTCTTGGAATAAAGATCCACGTTTTGAACTACCCTGCTCTCTGCGCCTGACTCCTTCACCCACTACTCCTGGAAGCCATTACAGATAGCTCTGGTTCTACACCTGCATTGCTTGCTGTTTGGGGTTTTAGGCTGGGTTTCTGTACAGCACTTTGAGATATCAGCTGATGTAAGAAAAGCTATATAAATAAATTTGATTTGATTTGGTTGGTCATTCCACTGGCTGTCCCTAGGGGTGTGGCAGGAAGCTACATATTTTGTAGCTAATCAAATCAAATGTTATTTGTCACATGCTTCATAAACAACAGGCCTAGACTAACAGTGAAATACGCACAGTACTTACGGGTACTTACGTACTTACGACTGCCCCGGTAGAGCTCCTGACAGTGAAATACGCACAGTACTTACGGGCCCTTCCCAACAATGCAGAGAGAAAACAATTGAAATAGTACAACATTTAAAATAATTAACATAAGTAATAAATACACAATGATTAACGATAACTTGGCTATGTACACGGGGTACTGAGTTGATGTGCAGGGGTACGAGGTCGTTGAGATAGCTACGGTATGTACATGTGATATTTAAGTTTTACATTTTTTATAAATTTGTAAAAACTTGTTAAAACCAGTTTTTGCTTTGTCATTATGGGGTATTGTGAGTAGATTGATTAGGGGGGGGGGGGGGGGGGGGGGGGGGGGGGGGGGGGAAATATATTTCAGAATAAGGTAATGTAACAAAATGTGGAACAAGTCAAGGGGTCTGAATACTTTCTGAATGCACTGTATGTACTGTACATGTAGGTAGGGGTAAAGTGACTAGACAACAGGATAGATAATAGACAGTAACAGCAGTATACTGTAGGTAGGGGTAAAGGATAGATAATAGACAGTAACAGCAGTATACTGTAGGTAGGGATAAAGGATAGATAATAGACAGTAACAGCAGTATACTGTAGGTAGGGGTAAAGTGACTAGGCAACAGGATGGATAATAGACAGTAGGAGCAGTATACTGTAGGTAGGGGTAAAGGATAGATAATAGACAGTAACATCAGTATACTGTAGGTAGGGGTAAAGGATAGATAATAGACAGTAACATCAGTATACTGTAGGTAGGGGTAAAGGATAGATAATGGACAGTAACAGCAGTATACTGTAGGTAGGGGTAAAGGATAGATAATAGACAGTAACAGCAGTATACTGTAGGTAGGGGTAAAGGATATATAATAGACAGTAACAGCAGTATACTGTAGGTAGAGGTAAAGGATAGATAATAGACAGTAACAGCAGTATACTGTAGGTAGGGGTAAAGGATAGATAATAGACAGTAACAGCAGTATACTGTAGGTAGGGGTAAAGGATATATAATAGACAGTAACAGCAGAATACTGTAGGTAGGGGTAAAGGATAGATAATAGACAGTAACAGCAGTATACTGTAGGTAGGGGTAAAGGATAGATAATAGACAGTAACAGCAGTATACTGTAGGTAGGGGTAAAGGATAGATAATAGACAGTAACAGCAGTATACTGTAGGTAGGGGTAAAGGATAGATAATAGACAGTAACAGCAGTATACTGTAGGTAGGGGTAAAGTGACTAGACAACAGGATAGATAATAGACAGTAGCAGCAGTATACTGTAGGTAGGGGTAAAGGATAGATAATAGACAGTAACAGCAGTATACTGTAGGTGGGGTGAACGATAGATAATAGACAGTAACAGCAGTATACTGTAGGTAGGGGTAAAGGATAGATAATAGACAGTAACAGCAGTATACTGTAGGTAGGGGTAAAGGATAGATAATAGACAGTAGCAGCAGTATACTGTAGGTAGGGGTAAAGTGACTAGACAACAGGATAGATAATAGACAGTAACAGCAGTATACTGTAGGTAGGGGTAAAGTGACTAGGCAACAGGATAGATAATAGACAGTAACAGCAGTATACTGTAGGTAGGGGTAAAGGATAGATAATAGACAGTAACAGCAGTATACTGTAGGTAGGGGTAAAGGATAGATAATAGACAGTAACAGCAGTATACTGTAGGTAGGGTTAAAGGATAGATAGACAGTAGCAGCAGTATACTGTAGGTAGAGGTAAAGGATAGATAATAGACAGTAACAGCAGTATACTGTAGGTATGGGGTAAAGGATAGATAATAGACAGTAACAGCAGTATACTGTAGGTAGGGGTAAAGGATAGATAATAGACAGTAACAGCAGTATACTGTAGGTAGGGGTAAAGGATAGATAATAGACAGTAACAGCAGTATACTGTAGGTAGGGGTAAAGGATAGATAATAGACAGTAACAACAGTATACTGTAGGTAGGGGTAAAGGATAGATAATAGACAGTAACAGCAGTATACTGTAGGTAGGGGTAAAGTGACTAGACAACAGGATAGATAATAGACAGTAACAGCAGTATACTGTAGGTAGGGGTAAAGGATAGATAATAGACAGTAACAGCAGTATACTGTAGGTAGGGGTAAAGGATAGATAATAGACAGTAACAGCAGTATACTGTAGGTAGGGGTAAAGTGACTAGTCAACAGGATAGATAATAGACAGTAACAGCAGTATACTGTAGGTAGGGGTAAAGGATAGATAATAGACAGTAACAGCAGTATACTGTAGGTAGGGGTAAAGTGACTAGACAACAGGATAGATAATAAGCAGTAACAGCAGTATACTGTAGGTAGGGGTAAAGTGACTAGACAACAGGATATATAATAGACAGTAACAGCAGTATACTGTAGGTAGGGGTAAAGGATAGATAATAGACAGTAACAGCAGTATGCTGTAGGTAGGGGTAAAGGATAGATAATAGACAGTAACAGCAGTATACTGTAGGTAGGGGTAAAGGATAGATAATAGACAGTAACAGCAGTATACTGTAGGTAGGGGTAAAGGATAGATAATAGACAGTAACAGCAGTATACTGTAGGAAGGGGTAAAGTGACTAGACAACAGGATATATAATAGACAGTAACAGCAGTATACTGTAGGTAGGGATAAAGGATATATAATAGACAGTAACAGCAGTATACTGTAGGTAGGGGTAAATGATAGATAATAGACAGTAACAGCAGTATACTGTAGGTAGGGGTAAAGGATAGATCATTGACAGTAACAGCAGTATACTGTAGGTAGGGGTAAAGGATAGATAATAGACAGTAGCAGCAGTATACTGTAGGTAGGGGTAAAGGATAGATAATAGACAGTAACAGCAGTATACTGTAGGTAGGGGTAAAGGATAGATAATAGACAGTAACAGCAGTATACTGTAGGTAGGGGTAAAGGATAGATAATAGACAGTAACAGCAGTATACTGTAGGTAGGGGTAAAGGATAGATAATAGACAGTAACAGCAGTATACTGTAGGTAGGGGTAAAGGATAGATAAGACAGTAACAGCAGTATACTGTAGGTAGGGGTAAAGGATAGATAATAGACAGTAACAGCAGTATACTGTAGGTAGGGGTAAAGGATAGATAATAGACAGTAACAGCAGTATACTGTAGGTAGGGGTAAAGGATAGATAATAGACAGTAACAGCAGTATACTGTAGGTAGGGGTAAAGTGACTAGGCAACAGGATGGATAATAGACAGTAGCAGCAGTATACTGTAGGTAGGGGTAAAGGATAGATAATAGACAGTAACAGCAGTATACTGTAGGTAGGGGTAAAGGATAGATAATAGACATTAACAGCAGTATACTGTAGGTAGGGGTAAAGTGGCTAGGCAACAGGATAGATAATAGACAGTAACAGCATCGTATGTGATGAGTCAAAAGAGTTAGTGTCAAAAAGTTCTGTGCAGATATGAACTATTTACCAAACTATTATCAGTCTTATAGCTTGGAGGTAGAAGCTGGTCAGGGTCCTGCTGCTTCTAGACTTGGTGCACTTGCCGTGCGGTAGCAGAAAGAACAGTCTATGACTTGGGTGGCAATTTTTATGGCCTTCCTCTGACACCTCATGCTATAGAGGTCCTGAATGGCAGGGATCTCAGCCCCAGTGATGTACCGGGCCATACGCACTACCCTCTATAGCGCCTTGTGGTCGGATGCCAAACAGTTGCCATACCAAGCGGTGATGCAGCCAGTTCCATGTAGAACCTGTGATGGAAATGTTTATGGTTGTGCTTTTATATAAACCAATTTCTGTGTTCTGGTTGTACTTTTCTATGAACCAATTTCTGTGTTCATGCAAGTGACCGATTGAATGAATCCTCACTTTCAGTATCTTCGATTTGGCAGTACGCCCAGAACCTTGTTTTGAGAACAAAAGATATCTCAGTTTTAAGGT
The DNA here is from genome assembly GCF_016432855.1 of Salvelinus namaycush. NCBI lineage: Eukaryota > Metazoa > Chordata > Actinopteri > Salmoniformes > Salmonidae > Salvelinus > Salvelinus namaycush. Next base: position 385,940 of record NW_024061486.1, read on the forward strand.
CTCAGCTTAGAGAGAAGAAGCCTCGTGAGGTATTGGTCTGTCACATGTTATGAACCAGTATTTGTCTGTCACATGTTATGAACCAGTATTAGTCGGTCACATGAATGAAGCAAACGTTAATGATGAATTAATTATGAACGAATAAGCTAAATCGTGCAAATATAACTTGTATATAAGGGAGCTAATGGGACTGCCCTGGTAGAGATCCATTACAGACAGTTTACTATGGGGCATCAAGTTTGTTGGAAACTCCACGACAAACCCTTTCCACAGAGGGTTCTACCTGAAACCAAAAAAGGGTGCTCCTATGGGGACAGCCAAAGAACCCTTTTGGAACCATTTTTGCTAAGCGTGTAGCCTAGCTTAGCGGTTGCTCTCCTAAATGTAGTGAAAGACCAAGAAAATAGCTGACTGTTCTCTCTCCTTGTTTTCAAGTGTTCTCTCACTTGTTGAGGTTGCTGACAGAGTTTTGCAATGTTTTCTCCTCTTAAGTCCTGTTGGCTAGCTGGTTAGCTGGTTACCTGGCCAGCTGGTTACCTGGCTAGCTGGTTAGCTGGTTACCTGGCTAGCTGGTTAGCTGGTTACCTGGCTAGCTGGCTAGCTGGTTACCTGGCTAGCTGGCTAGCTGGTTAGCTGGTTACCTGGCTAGCTGGTTAGGTGGTTAGCTGGTTAGCTGGTTACCTGGCTAGCTGGTTAGCTGGTTACCTGGCTAGCTGGTTAGGTGGTTACCTGGCTAGCTGGTTAGGTGGTTACCTGGTTAGCTGGTTAGCTGGTTAGTTGGCTAGCTGGTTAGTTGGCTAGCTGGTTACCTGGTTAGTTGGCTAGCTGGTTAGCTGGTTAGTTGGCTAGCTGGTTAGCTGGCTAGCTGGTTACCTGGCTAGCTGGTTACCTGGCTAGCTGGTTAGGTGGTTAGCTGGTTAGCTGGCTAGCTGGTTACCTGGCTAGCTGGTTACCTGGCTAGCTGGTTAGCTGGCTAGGTGGCTAGCTGGTTAGGTGGTTAGCTGGTTAGCTGGTTAGGTGGCTAGTTGTAGAGGTTTATCTCCTATTGGGCTTTTTATGAAGTTTTGAATGTTAATCTCTCAAAAATATTTCAGGAGCTATGCTGCTGATCATGGTCTGTCTCTGTCTCTGTCTTTGTCTCTGTCTCTGTCTGTCTCTCTCTCTCTCTCTCTCGCTCTCTCGCTCTCTCGCTCTCTCTCTGTCTCTGTCTCTGTCTCTGTCTCTCAATTCAATTTACTTTATTGACATGGCAAGTTAAATTGCTTACATTGTCAAGGTGTACATATAACAAAAATTTTGGGACCAACAGCAATAATAATAGTAGTAGTGGATAATAGATGAAAGCAATAGTAGAGCAGTCACAACCTGACTGAGAAGCAACATGACATGGTATGAAAGCCAAAACAAAACTAAATGGGAAATATTATTGACATTACATTGCCCTTTTCAATGGCTGTCCCTCAGGTTGTGGCAGGAGGACACATATTTGGCTGCCAGAACACATTTTGGCATTATATATTAGTTTTTTTCTTCATCTTTTATAGTTTCAAATTCTTTGTATTGAATTATAATTTTGGGAAAGAAATATTCTCTTAGGTCTGAGTATTTGTCACAGTGTAATAGGAAATGCAGCTCTGTCTCTACCTCTCCCCTGGAGCAGAGTGAGCACAGCCTATCCTCTCTGGGCAGCCAGGTTTGTCTGTGACGACCGGTCTCTATAGCCAGACTGTCCTCTCTGGGCAGCCAGGTTTGTCTGTGACGACCGGTCTCTATAGCCAGACTGTGCTCACTGAGTCTGTACCTAGTCAGTGTTTTCCTCAGTTTTCTATCAGTCACAGTGGTCAGATAGTCTGCCACCATGTACTGTCTGTTTAGAGACAAATAGCATTGAAGTTTACTTCGATTTTTTGTGGTGTCTTTTCAATAGGTGATATATTTTTATTTTTGCTTTGTGATGATTTGGTTGGGCCAGATGTTCTGAGTGCTGTCCCGAGGCTCTATGGGGTTGGTTTGGGTTGGTGAACTGAGCCTCAGAACCAGCTGGCTGAGGGGACTCTTCTCTGGTTTCATCTCTTGACATTGTAGAGCTGTGTGATGGAACGTTTTGGGGTCACTTGTTTTTAGATGGTTGTAAAATGTGATGGCTCTTTTTTCTATTCGAATGAGGAGGGGGTATCGGCCCAATTCTGCTCTGCATGGGTTATTTTGAGTTTTTCTTTGCACTTGCAATAATGTCTTGCAAAACTCTGCATGCAGTATTTTGATTGGATGTCTGTCCCATTTGGTAAATTCACTGTTAGAGAGTGGACCCCATACTTCACTGTTAGAGAGTGGACCCCATACTTCACTGTTAGAGAGTGGACCCCATACTTCACTGTTAGAGAGTGGACCCCATACGTCACTGTTAGAGAGTGGACCCCATACGTCACTGTTAGAGAGTGGACCCCATACTTCACTGTTAGAGAGTGGACCCCATACTTCACTGTTAGAGAGTGGACCCCATACTTCGCTGTTAGAGAGTGGACCCCATACTTCGCTGTTAGAGAGTGGACCCCATACTTCACTGTTAGAGAGTGGACCCCATACTTCGCTGTTAGAGAGTGGACCCCATACTTCACTGTTAGAGAGTGGACCCCATACTTCACTGTTAGAGAGTGGACCCCATACTTCACTGTTAGAAAGTGGACCCCATACTTCACTGTTAGAGAGTGGACCCCATACTTCACTGTTAGAGAGTGGACCCCATACTTCACTGTTAGAGAGTGGACCCCATACTTCACTGTTAGAGAGTGGACCCCATACTTCACTGTTAGAGAGTGGACCCCATACTTCACTGTTAGAGAGTGGACCCCATACTTCGCTGTTAGAGAGTGGACCCCATACTTCGCTGTTAGAGAGTGGACCCCATACTTCACTGTTAGAGAGTGGACCCCATACTTCACTGTTAGAGAGTGGACCCCATACTTCACTGTTAGAGAGTGGACCCCATACTTCACTGTTAGAGAGTGGACCCCATACTTCGCTGTTAGAGAGTGGACCCCATACTTCACTGTTAGAGAGTGGACCCCATACTTCACTGTTAGAGAGTGGACCCCATACTTCACTGTTAGAAAGTGGACCCCATACTTCACTGTTAGAGAGTGGACCCCATACTTCACTGTTAGAGAGTGGACCCCATACTTCACTGTTAGAGAGTGGACCCCATACTTCGCTGTTAGAGAGTGGACCCCATACTTCGCTGTTAGAGAGTGGACCCCATACTTCACTGTTAGAGAGTGGACCCCATACTTCACTGTTAGAGAGTGGACCCCATACTTCACTGTTAGAGAGTGGACCCCATACTTCACTGTTAGAGAGTGGACCCCATACTTCACTGTTAGAGAGTGGACCCCATACTTCACTGTTAGAGAGTGGACCCCATACTTCGCTGTTAGAGAGTGGACCCCATACTTCGCTGTTAGAGAGTGGACCCCATACTTCACTGTTAGAGAGTGGACCCCATACTTCACTGTTAGAGAGTGGACCCCATACTTCACTGTTAGAGAGTGGACCCCATACTTCACTGTTAGAGAGTGGACCCCATACTTCACTGTTAGAGAGTGGACCCCATACTTCACTGTTAGAGAGTGGACCCCATACTTCGCTGTTAGAGAGTGGACCCCATACTTCGCTGTTAGAGAGTGGACCCCATACTTCACTGTTAGAGAGTGGACCCCATACTTCGCTGTTAGAGAGTGGACCCCATACTTCGCTGTTAGAGAGTGGACCCCATACTTCACTGTTAGAGAGTGGACCCCATACTTCACTGCCATTGGTTCTATAACTGATTGGAACATTTTGAGCCAGATTCTATTTGGAATTTTGATTTTAATGTTCCTTTTAATGGCATAGAATGCTCTTCTTGCTTTGTCTCTCAGCTCATTCACAGCCATGTGAAAGCTACCTCTGTTGCTGATATTTAGTCCTAGATACGTGTAGTTTTTGGTGGTCAGAGCCCAGGTCTGACAGAACCTGTGGTTAACGGTCAGAGCCCAGGTCTGACAGAACCTGTGATTAACGGTCAGAGCCCAGGTTTGGCAGAACCTGTGGTTAACGGTCAGAGCCCAGGTCAGATGATCTAGATGCTGCTGTAACTCCTCCTTAGTGGGAGACAGCAGTACCAGGTCATCTGTGTACAGCAGACCCTCCTTAGTGGGAGACAGCAGTACCAGGTCATCTGTGTACAGCAGACCCTCCTTAGTGGGAGACAGCAACACCAGGTCGTCTGTCTACAGCAGACCCTCCTTAGTGGGAGACAGCAGCACCAGGTCATCTGTGTACAGCAGACCCTCCTTAGTGGGAGACAGCAGCACCAGGTCATCTGTGTACAGCAGACCCTCCTTAGTGGGAGACAGCAGCACCAGGTCATCTGTGTACAGCAGACCCTCCTTAGTGGGAGACAGCAGCACCAGGTCATCTGCGTACAGCAGACCCTCCTTAGTGGGAGACAGCAGCACCAGGTCATCTGCGTACAGCAGACCCTCCTTAGTGGGAGACAGTAGCACCAGGTCATCTGCCTACAGCACACCCTCCTTAGTGGGAGACAGCAGCACCAGGTCATCTGTGTACAGCAGACCCTCCTTAGTGGGAGACAGCAGCACCAGGTCGTCTGTCTACAGCAGACCCTCCTTAGTGGGAGACAGCAGCACCAGGTCATCTGTGTACAGCAGACCCTCCTTAGTGGGAGACAGCAGCACCAGGTCATCTGTCTACAGCAGACCCTCCTTAGTGGGAGACAGCAGCACCAGGTCATCTGTCTACAGCAGAACCTCCTTAGTGCGAGACAGCAGCACCAGGTCATCTGTCTACAGCAGACCCTCCTTAGTGGGAGACAGCAGCACCAGGTCATCTGTCTACAGCAGACCCTCCTTAGTGGGAGACAGCAGCACCAGGTCATCTGTGTACAGCAGACCCTCCTTAGTGGGAGACAGCAACACCAGGTCGTCTGTCTACAGCAGACCCTCCTTAGTGGGAGACAGCAGCACCAGGTCATCTGTGTACAGCAGACCCTCCTTAGTGGGAGACAGCAACACCAGGTCATCTGTCTACAGCAGACCCTCCTTAGTGGGAGACAGCAGCACCAGGTCATCTGTGTACAGCAGACCCTCCTTAGTGGGAGACAGCAACACCAGGTCATCTGTCTACAGCAGACCCTCCTTAGTGGGAGACAGCAGCACCAGGTCATCTGTGTACAGCAGACCCTCCTTAGTGGGAGACAGCAGCACCAGGTCATCTGTCTACAGCAGACCCTCCTTAGTGGGAGACAGCAGCACCAGGTCATCTGTCTACAGCAGACCCTCCTTAGTGGGAGACAGCAGCACCAGGTCATCTGTCTACAGCAGACCCTCCTTAGTGGGAGACAGCAGCACCAGGTCATCTGTGTACAGCAGACCCTCCTTAGTGGGAGACAGCAGCACCAGGTCATCTGCGTACAGCAGACCCTCCTTAGTGGGAGACAGTAGCACCAGGTCATCTGCCTACAGCACACCCTCCTTAGTGGGAGACAGCAGCACCAGGTCATCTGTCTACAGCAGACCCTCCTTAGTGGGAGACAGCAGCACCAGGTCATCTGTCTACAGCAGACCCTCCTTAGTGGGAGACAGCAGCACCAGGTCATCTGCCTACAGCAGACCCTCCTTAGTGGGAGACAGCAGCACCATGTCATCTGTGAACAGCAGACCCTCCTTAGTGGGAGACAGCAACACCAGGTCGTCTGTCTACAGCAGACCCTCCTTAGTGGGAGACAGCAGCACCAGGTCATCTGTGTACAGCAGACCCTCCTTAGTGGGAGACAGCAGCACCAGGTCATCTGTCTACAGCAGACCCTCCTTAGTGGGAGACAGCAGCACCAGGTCATCTGTCTACAGCAGACCCTCCTTAGTGGGAGACAGCAGCACCAGGTCATCTGTCTACAGCAGACCCTCCTTAGTGGGAGACAGCAGCACCAGGTCATCTGTGTACAGCAGACCCTCCTTAGTGGGAGACAGCAGCACCAGGTCATCTGTCTACAGCAGACCCTCCTTAGTGGGAGACAGCAGCACCAGGTCATCTGTCTACAGCAGAACCTCCTTAGTGCGAGACAGCAGCACCAGGTCATCTGTCTACAGCAGACCCTCCTTAGTGGGAGACAGCAGCACCAGGTCATCTGTCTACAGCAGACCCTCCTTAGTGAGAGACAGCAGCACCAGGTCATCTGTGTACAGCAGACCCTCCTTAGTGGGAGACAGCAACACCAGGTCGTCTGTCTACAGCAGACCCTCCTTAGTGGGAGACAGCAGCACCAGGTCATCTGTGTACAGCAGACCCTCCTTAGTGGGAGACAGCAACACCAGGTCATCTGTCTACAGCAGACCCTCCTTAGTGGGAGACAGCAGCACCAGGTCATCTGTGTACAGCAGACCCTCCTTAGTGGGAGACAGCAACACCAGGTCATCTGTCTACAGCAGACCCTCCTTAGTGGGAGACAGCAGCACCAGGTCATCTGTGTACAGCAGATCCTCCTTAGTGGGAGACAGCAGCACCAGGTCATCTGTCTACAGCAGACCCTCCTTAGTGGGAGACAGCAGCACCAGGTCATCTGTCTACAGCAGACCCTCCTTAGTGGGAGACAGCAGCACCAGGTCATCTGTCTACAGCAGACCCTCCTTAGTGGGAGACAGCAGCACCAGGTCATCTGTCTACAGCAGACCCTCCTTAGTGGGAGACAGCAGCACCAGGTCATCTGCGTACAGCAGACCCTCCTTAGTGGGAGACAGTAGCACCAGGTCATCTGCCTACAGCACACCCTCCTTAGTGGGAGACAGCAGCACCAGGTCATCTGTCTACAGCAGACCCTCCTTAGTGGGAGACAGCAGCACCAGGTCATCTGTCTACAGCAGACCCTCCTTAGTGGGAGACAGCAGCACCAGGTCATCTGCCTACAGCAGACCCTCCTTAGTGGGAGACAGCAGCACCATGTCATCTGTGAACAGCAGACCCTCCTTAGTGGGAGACAGCAACACCAGGTCGTCTGTCTACAGCAGACCCTCCTTAGTGGGAGACAGCAGCACCAGGTCATATGTGTACAGCAGACCCTCCTTAGTGGGAGACAGCAGCACCAGGTCATCTGTCTACAGCAGACCCTCCTTAGTGGGAGACAGCAGCACCAGGTCATCTGTCTACAGCAGACCCTCCTTAGTGGGAGACAGCAGCACCAGGTCATCTGTCTACAGCAGACCCTCCTTAGTGGGAGACAGCAGCACCAGGTCATCTGTGTACAGCAGACCCTCCTTAGTGGGAGACAGCAGCACCAGGTCATCTGCGTACAGCAGACCCTCCTTAGTGGGAGACAGCAGCACCAGGTCATCTGCGTACAGCAGACCCTCCTTAGTGGGAGACAGTAGCACCAGGTCATCTGCCTACAGCACACCCTCCTTAGTGGGAGACAGCAGCACCAGGTCATCTGTGTACAGCAGACCCTCCTTAGTGGGAGACAGCAGCACCAGGTCATCTGTCTACAGCAGACCCTCCTTAGTGGGAGACAGCAGCACCAGGTCATCTGTCTACAGCAGAACCTCCTTAGTGCGAGACAGCAGCACCAGGTCATCTGTCTACAGCAGACCCTCCTTAGTGGGAGACAGCAGCACCAGGTCATCTGTCTACAGCAGACCCTCCTTAGTGGGAGACAGCAGCACCAGGTCATCTGTGTACAGCAGACCCTCCTTAGTGGGAGACAGCAGCACCAGGTCATCTGTCTACAGCAGACCCTCCTTAGTGGGAGACAGCAGCACCAGGTCATCTGTGTACAGCAGACCCTCCTTAGTGGGAGACAGCAGCACCAGGTCATCTGTCTACAGCAGACCCTCCTTAGTGGGAGACAGCAGCACCAGGTCATCTGTCTACAGCAGACCCTCCTTAGTGGGAGACAGCAGCACCAGGTCATCTGTCTACAGCAGACCCTCCTTAGTGGGAGACAGCAGCACCAGGTCATCTGTCTACAGCAGACCCTCCTTAGTGGGAGACAGCAGCACCAGGTCATCTGCGTACAGCAGACCCTCCTTAGTGGGAGACAGTAGCACCAGGTCATCTGCCTACAGCACACCCTCCTTAGTGGGAGACAGCAGCACCAGGTCATCTGTCTACAGCAGACCCTCCTTAGTGGGAGACAGCAGCACCAGGTCATCTGTGTACAGCAGACCCTCCTTAGTGGGAGACAGCAGCACCAGGTCATCTGTCTACAGCAGACCCTCCTTAGTGGGAGACAGCAGCACCAGGTCATCTGTCTACAGCAGACCCTCCTTAGTGGGAGACAGCAGCACCAGGTCATCTGTCTACAGCAGACCCTCCTTAGTGGGAGACAGCAGCACCAGGTCATCTGTCTACAGCAGACCCTCCTTAGTGGGAGACAGCAGCACCAGGTCATCTGCGTACAGCAGACCCTCCTTAGTGGGAGACAGTAGCACCAGGTCATCTGCCTACAGCACACCCTCCTTAGTGGGAGACAGCAGCACCAGGTCATCTGTCTACAGCAGACCCTCCTTAGTGGGAGACAGCAGCACCAGGTCATCTGTCTACAGCAGACCCTCCTTAGTGGGAGACAGCAGCACCAGGTCATCTGCCTACAGCAGACCCTCCTTAGTGGGAGACAGCAGCACCATGTCATCTGTGAACAGCAGACCCTCCTTAGTGGGAGACAGCAACACCAGGTCGTCTGTCTACAGCAGACCCTCCTTAGTGGGAGACAGCAGCACCAGGTCATCTGTGTACAGCAGACCCTCCTTAGTGGGAGACAGCAGCACCAGGTCATCTGTCTACAGCAGACCCTCCTTAGTGGGAGACAGCAGCACCAGGTCATCTGTCTACAGCAGACCCTCCTTAGTGGGAGACAGCAGCACCAGGTCATCTGTCTACAGCAGACCCTCCTTAGTGGGAGACAGCAGCACCAGGTCATCTGTGTACAGCAGACCCTCCTTAGTGGGAGACAGCAGCACCAGGTCATCTGCGTACAGCAGACCCTCCTTAGTGGGAGACAGCAGCACCAGGTCATCTGCGTACAGCAGACCCTCCTTAGTGGGAGACAGTAGCACCAGGTCATCTGCCTACAGCACACCCTCCTTAGTGGGAGACAGCAGCACCAGGTCATCTGTGTACAGCAGACCCTCCTTAGTGGGAGACAGCAACACCAGGTCATCTGTCTACAGCAGACCCTCCTTAGTGGGAGACAGCAGCACCAGGTCATCTGTGTACAGCAGACCCTCCTTAGTGGGAGACAGCAGCACCAGGTCATCTGTCTACAGCAGACCCTCCTTAGTGGGAGACAGCAGCACCAGGTCATCTGTCTACAGCAGACCCTCCTTAGTGGGAGACAACAGCACCAGGTCATCTGTCTACAGCAGACCCTCCTTAGTGGGAGACAGCAGCACCAGGTCATCTGTCTACAGCAGACCCTCCTTAGTGGGAGACAGCAGCACCAGGTCATCTGTCTACAGCAGACCCTCCTTAGTGGGAGACAGCAGCACCAGGTCATCTGCGTACAGCAGACCCTCCTTAGTGGGAGACAGTAGCACCAGGTCATCTGCCTACAGCACACCCTCCTTAGTGGGAGACAGCAGCACCAGGTCATCTGTCTACAGCAGACCCTCCTTAGTGGGAGACAGCAGCACCAGGTCATCTGTCTACAGCAGACCCTCCTTAGTGGGAGACAGCAGCACCAGGTCATCTGCCTACAGCAGACCCTCCTTAGTGGGAGACAGCAGCACCATGTCATCTGTGAACAGCAGACCCTCCTTAGTGGGAGACAGCAACACCAGGTCGTCTGTCTACAGCAGACCCTCCTTAGTGGGAGACAGCAGCACCAGGTCATCTGTGTACAGCAGACCCTCCTTAGTGGGAGACAGCAGCACCAGGTCATCTGTCTACAGCAGACCCTCCTTAGTGGGAGACAGCAGCACCAGGTCATCTGTCTACAGCAGACCCTCCTTAGTGGGAGACAGCAGCACCAGGTCATCTGTCTACAGCAGACCTTCTAGGGAGAAAGCACCAGGTCTACAGCAGACCCTCCTTAGTGGGAGACAGCAGCACCAGGTCATCTGTGTACAGCAGACCCTTCTTAGTGGGAGACAGCAGCACCAGGTCATCTGCGTACAGCAGACCCTCCTTAGTGGGAGACAGCAGCACCAGGTCATCTGCGTACAGCAGACCCTCCTTAGTGGGAGACAGCAGCACCAGGTCATCTGTCCTACAGCACGACCCTCCTTAGTGGGAGACAGCAGCACCAGGTCATCTGTCTACAGCAGACCCTCCTTAGTGGGAGACAGCAGCACCAGGTCGTCTGTCTACAGCAGACCCTCCTTAGTGGGAGACAGCAGCACCAGGTCATCTGTGTACAGCAGACCCTCCTTAGTGGGAGACAGCAGCACCAGGTCATCTGTCTACAGCAGACCCTCCTTAGTGGGAGACAGCAGCACCAGGTCATCTGTCTACAGCAGAACCTCCTTAGTGGGAGACAGCAGCACCAGGTCATCTGTCTACAGCAGACCCTCCTTAGTGGGAGACAGCAGCACCAGGTCATCTGTCTACAGCAGACCCTCCTTAGTGGGAGACAGCAGCACCAGGTCATCTGTGTACAGCAGACCCTCCTTAGTGGGAGACAGCAGCACCAGGTCGTCTGTCTACAGCAGACCCTCCTTAGTGGGAGACAGCAGCACCAGGTCATCTGTGTACAGCAGACCCTCCTTAGTGGGAGACAGCAGCACCAGGTCATCTGTCTACAGCAGACCCTCCTTAGTGGGAGACAGCAGCACCAGGTCATCTGTCTACAGCAGACCCTCCTTAGTGGGAGACAGCAGCACCAGGTCATCTGTCTACAGCAGACCCTCCTTAGTGGGAGACAGCAGCACCAGGTCATCTGTCTACAGCAGACCCTCCTTAGTGGGAGACAGCAGCACCAGGTCATCTGTCTACAGCAGACCCTCCTTAGTGGGAGACAGCAGCACCAGGTCATCTGTCTACAGCAGACCCTCCTTAGTGGGAGACAGCAGCACCAGGTCATCTGTCTACAGCAGACCCTCCTTAGTGGGAGACAGCAGCACCAGGTCATCTGTCTACAGCAGACCCTCCTTAGTGGGAGACAGCAGCACCAGGTCATCTGTCTACAGCAGACCCTCCTTAGTGGGAGACAGCAGCACCAGGTCATCTGTCTACAGCAGACCCTCCTTAGTGGGAGACAGCAGCACCAGGTCATCTGTCTACAGCAGACCCTCCTTAGTGGGAGACAGCAGCACCAGGTCATCTGTCTACAGCAGACCCTCCTTAGTGGGAGACAGCAGCACCAGGTCATCTGTCTACAGCAGACCCTCCTTAGTGGGAGACAGCAGCACCAGGTCATCTGTCTACAGCAGACCCTCCTTAGTGGGAGACAGCAGCACCAGGTCATCTGTCTACAGCAGACCCTCCTTAGTGGGAGACAGCAGCACCAGGTCATCTGTCTACAGCAGACCCTCCTTAGTGGGAGACAGCAGCACCAGGTCATCTGTCTACAGCAGACCCTCCTTAGTGGGAGACAGCAGCACCAGGTCATCTGTCTACAGCAGACCCTCCTTAGTGGGAGACAGCAACACCAGGTCATCTGTCGTACAGCAGACCCTCCTTAGTGGGAGACAGCAGCACCAGGTCATCTGTCTACAGCAGACCCTCCTTAGTGGGAGACAGCAGCACCAGGTCATCTGTCTACAGCAGACCCTCCTTAGTGGGAGACAGCAGCACCAGGTCATCTGTCTACAGCAGACCCTCCTTAGTGGGAGACAGCAGCACCAGGTCATCTGTCTACAGCAGACCCTCCTTAGTGGGAGACAGCAGCACCAGGTCATCTGTCTACAGCAGACCCTCCTTAGTGGGAGACAGCAGCACACCAGGTCATCTGTCTACAGCAGACCCTCCTTAGTGGGAGACAGCAGCACCAGGTCATCTGTCTACAGCAGACCCACAGCAGGCACGAAAAAAATAACCAGGTCATCTGTCTACAGCAGACTCTCCTTAGTGGGAGACAGCAGCACCAGGTCATCTGTCTACAGCAGACTCTCCTTAGTGGGAGACAGCAGACCCTCCTTGTGGGAGACAGCAGCACCAGGTCATCTGTCTACAGCAGACCCTCCTTAGTGGAGACGCGCAGCACCAGGTCACTGTCTACAGCAGACCCTCCTTAGTGGAGACAGCAGCACCAGGTCATCTGTCTACAGCAGACCCTCCTAAGGGGGACAGCAGCACACAGGTCATCTGTCTACAGCAGCCCTCCTTAGTGGGAGACGTAGCACCAGGTCATCTGTCTACAGCAGACCTCCTTAGTGGGAGACAGCAGCACCAGGTCATCTGTCTACAGCAGACCCTCCTTAGTGGGAGACAGCAGCACCAGGTCATCTGTGTACAGCAGACCCTCCTTAGTGGGAGACAGCAACCCTCCTAGTGGGAGACAGCACACCAGGTCATCTGTCTCAGCAGACCCTCCTTAGTGGGGAGACAGCAGCACCAGGTCATCTGTCTACAGCAACCCTCCTTAGTGGAGACAGCAGCACCAGGTCATCTGTCTACAGCAGACCCTCCTTAGTGGGAGACAGCAGCACCAGGTCATCTTTCTACAGCAGACCCTCCTTAGTGGGAGACAGCAGCACCAGGTCATCTGTCTACAGCAGACCCTCCTTAGTGGGAGACAACAGCACCAGGTCATCTGTCTACAGCAGACCCTCTTTAGTGGGAGACAGCAGCACCAGGTCATCTGTCTACAGCAGACCCTCCTTAGTGGGAGACAGCAGCACCAGGTCATCTGTCTACAGCAGACCCCCTTAGTGGGAGACAGCAGCACCAGTCATCTGTCTACAGCAGACCTCCTTAGTGGGAGACAGCAGACCTCCTTAGTGGGAGACAGCAGCACCAGGTCATCTGTCTACAGCACCTCCTTAGTGGGAACAGCAGCACAGGTTCATCTGTCTACAGCAGACTCTCCTTAGTGGGAGACAGCAAACCTCCTTAGTGGGAGACAGCAGCACCAGGTCATCTGTCTACAGCAGACCCTCCTTAGTGGGAGACGGCAGCACCAGTCATCTGTCTACAGCAGACTCCTCTTAGTGGGAGACAGCATCACCAGGTCATCTGTCTACAGCAGACCCTCCTTAAGGAGACAGCAGCACACAGTCCTCTGCACAGCAGACCCTCCTTAGTGGGAGACAGCAGCACCAGGTCATCTGTCTACAGCAGACCCTCCTTAGTGGGAGAAGCAGCACCAGTCATCTGTCTACAGCAGACCTCCTTAGTGGGAGACAGCAGCACCAGGTCATCTGTCTACAGCAGACCCTCCTTATGGGAGACAGCAGCACCAGTCATCTGTGTACAGCAGACCCTCCTTAGTGGGAGACAGCAGCACCAGGTCATCTGTCTACAGCAGACCCCCCTTAGTGGGAGACAGCAGCACCAGGTCATCTGTCTACAGCAGACCCTCCTTAGTGGGAGACAGCAGCACCAGGTCATCTGTCTACAGCAGACCCTCCTTAGTGGGAGACAGCAGCACCATGTCATCTGTCTACAGCAGACCCTCCTTAGTGGGAGACAGCAGCACCAGGTCATCTGTCTACAGCAGACCCTCCTTAGTGGGAGACAGCAGCACCAGGTCATCTGTCTACAGCAGACCCTCCTTAGTGCGAGACAACAGCACCAGGTCACCTGTGTACAGCAGACCCTCCTTAGTGGGAGACAGCAGCACCAGGTCATCTGTCTACAGCAGACCCTCCTTAGTGGGAGACAGCAGCACCAGGTCATCTGTCTACAGCAGACCCTCCTTAGTGGGAGACAGCAGCACCAGGTCATCTGTCTACAGCAGACTCTCCTTAGTGGGAGACAGCAGACCCTCCTTAGAGGGAGACAGCAACACCAGGTCATCTGTCTACAGCAGACCCTCCTTAGTGGGACACAGCAGCACCAGGTCATCTGTCTACAGCAGACCCTCCTTAGTGGGAGACAGCAGCACCAGGTCATCTGTCTACAGCAGACCCTCCTTAGTGGGAGACAGCAGACCCTCCTTAGTGGGAGACAGCAGCACCAGGTCATCTGTCTACAGCAGACCCTCCTTAGTGGGAGACAGCAGCACCAGGTCATCTGTCTACAGCAGCCCCCTTAGTGGAGACAGCAGCACCAGGTCATCTGTCTAAGCAGGACCCTCCTTATGGGAGACAGCAGCACCAGGTCATCTGTGTCAGCACGACCCTCCTTAGTGGAGACAGCAGCACCAGGTCATCTGTCTACAGCAGACCCTCCTTAGTGGGAGACAGCAGCACCAGGTCATCTGTGTACAGCAGACCCTCCTTGTGGGAGAACGGCAGCACCAGGTCATCTGTCTACAGCAGACCTCCTTAGTGGAGACAGCAGCACCAGGTCATCTGTTACAGAGCACCCCCCTTAGTGGGAGACAGCAGCACCAGGTCATCTGTCTACAGCAGACCCTCCTTAGTGGGAGACAGCAGCACCAGGTCATCTGGTACCAAGAGACCCTCCTTAGTGGAGAACAGCAGCACCAGGTCATCTGTCTACACCATTCGCTGTATCTACAGGTAGTCTGCTT
>NW_024061486.1:400662-425662 GCF_016432855.1 Salvelinus namaycush
TGTAAGTACACTGGAACCTTCTGTATTAATTACAGGAACTACACTGGAACATTCTTGATTCATTCAGGAACTACACTGGAACTTCTGTATTAATTACAGGAATTACACTGGAACATTTCGTATTAATTATAGGATTACACTGGAACCTTCTGTATTAATTACAGGAATTATACTGGAACCTTCTGTATTAATTACAGGAACTACACTGGAACATCTGTATTAATTATAGGAATACACTGGTACCTTCTGTATTAAACAGGAATTACACTGGAACATTCTGTATTAATTACAGGATTACATGGAACCTTCTGTATTATTACAGGAATTACACTGGAACATTCTGTATTAATTACAGGAATTACACTGGAACCTTCTGTATTAATTACAGGAATTAACCTGAACCTCTGTATTAATTACAGGAATTACAATGGAACCGTCTGTATTAGTTACAGGAACTACACTGGCACATTTTGTATTAATTATAGGATTACACTGTACCTTCTGTATTAATTATAGGAATTACACTGGAACCTTCTGTATTAAATACAGGAATTACACTGGAACCTTCTGTATTAATTACAGGAACTACACTGGAACCTTCTGTATTATTACAGGAACTACACTGAACATCTGTATTAATTACAGGAACTACACTGGAACCTTCTGTATAATTACAGGAATACACTGGAAAACTCTGTATTAATTACAGGAACTACACTGGAACCGTCTGTATTAATACAGGAACTACACTGGAACCTCTGTATTAATTATAGGAACTACACTGGAACCTTCTGTATTAATTACAGGAACTACACTGGAACCTTCTGTATTAATTACAGGAACTACACTGGAACCTTCTGTATTAATTAAGGAAACTACACTGGAACGTCTGTATTAATTACAGGAACTACACTGGAACCTTCTGTATTAATTATAGGAACTACATGGAACCTTCTGTATTAATTACAGGAATTACACTGGAACCTTCTGTATTAATTACAGGATTACACTGGAACCTTCTGTATTAATTACAGGAACTACACTGGAACCTTCTGTATTAATTACAGGAACTACACTGGAACCTTCTGTATTAATATAGGAATTACACTGGAACCTTCTGTATTAATTACAGGAATTACACTGGAACCTTCTGTATTAATTACAGGAACTACACTGGAACATCTGTATTAATTACAGGAACTACACTGGAACCTTCTGTATTAATTACAGGAATTACACTGGAACCTTCTGTATTAATTACAGGAACTACACTGGAACATTCTGGTATTAATTACAGGAACTACACTGGAACCTTCTGTATAATTACAGGAATTACACTGGAACCTTCTGTATTAATTACAGGAACACACTGGAACATTCTGTATTAATTATAGGATTACACTGGAATTAAATAAGTATATTTATGTTTCCTCCTTGTTTTATTTTATTTTTCATGATTTCAATGGGTACTGAATAACGATGTGTTATTTATCAATGGTAGTAGATAACGATGTGTATTTACAATGGAGTACTGAATAACGATGTGTTATTTATCAATGGAGTACTGAATAACGATGTGTTATTATCAATGGAGTACTGAATAACGATGTGTTATTTATCAATGGAGTACTGAATAACGATGTGTTATTTATCAATGGATACTGAATAACGATTGTGTATTTATCAATGAGTACTGAATACGATGTGTTATTTATCAATGGAGTACTGAATAACGATGTGTATTATCAATGGAGTACTGAATAACGTGTGTATTTATCAATGGAGTACTGAATAACGATGTGTTATTTATCAATTAGGTACTGAATAACGATGTGTTATTTATCAATGGAGTACTGAATAACGATGTGTTATTTATCAATGGAGTACTGAATAACGATGTGTTATTTATCAATGGAGTACTGAATAACGATGTGTTATTTATCAAGGAGTACTGAATAACGATGTGTTATTTATCAATGGAGTACTGAATAACGATGTGTTATTTATCAATGGAGTACTGAATAACGATGTTTTATTTATCAGAGTATGAAAAGTGTTTAATCAATGGAGTACTGAATAACGATGTGTTATTTATCAATGGAGTACTGAATACGATGTGTTATTTATCAATGGAGTACTGAATAACGATGTGTTATTTATCAATGGAGTACTGAATAACGATGTGTTATTTATCAATGGAGTACTGAATAACGATGTGTTATTTACAAGGAGTACTGAATAACGATGTGTTATTTATCAATGGAGTACTGAATAACGATGTGTTATTTATCAATGGAGTACTGAATAACGATGTGTTATTTATCAATGGAGTACTGAATAACGATGTGTTATTTATCAATGGAGTACTGAATAACGATGTGTTATTTATCAATGGAGTACTGAATAACGATGTGTTATTATCAATGGAGTACTGAATAACGATGTGTTATTTATCAATGGAGTAATGAATAACGATGTGTTATTATAATGGAGTACTGAATAACGATGTGTTATTTATCAATGGAGTACTGAATAACGATGTGTTATTTATCAATGGAGATATGAATAACGATGTGTTATTTATCAATGGAGTACTGAATAACGATGTGTTATTTATCAATGGAGTACTGAATAACGATGTGTTATTTATCAATGGGTACTGAATAACGATGTGTTATTTATCAATGGAGTACTGATAACATGTGTTATTTATCAATGGAGTACTGAATAACGATGTGTTATTTATCAATGGAGTACTGAATAACGATGTTTTATTTATCAATGGAGTACTGAATAACGATGTGTTATTTATCAATGGAGTCTGAATAACGATGTGTTATTTATCAAGGAGTACTGAATAACGATGTGTTATTTATCAATGGAGTACGAATAACGTGTGTTATTTATCAGGGTACTGATAACATGTTTTATTATCATGAGAGTACTGAATAACGAGTGTTATTATACAGGAGTGAATAGATTGTTATTTATCAATGGAGTATCAAATCAAATATTTGTCACGTGCGCCGATACAACAGGGGTAGGTAGACCTTACAGTGAAATGTTACTTACAGGCTCTAACCAATAGTGCAAAAAGGAACTGAATAACGATATGTTATTTATCATTTGCTGGCCACCATTTATTCTCGGCTGAGAGCAGACAGACAGACAGAAAGACCGAAGGAGGCAGGACAGACAGACACTGACTGTACAAAACATGAAGCACACTGCCTTTTCCATGACAGACTGACCAGTGAATCCAGGTGAAAGCTATGATCCCTTATTGATGTCTCTTGTTAATCCATTTCAATCAATGTAGATGAAGGGGAGGAGACAGATTAAAGAGGGATTTTAAGCCTTGAGACAATTGAGAAATGGATTATATACGTGTGTCATAGGAGGGTGAATGGGCAAGACAAAATATTTAAGTGCCTTGAACGGAGTATGGTAGTAGGTGCCAGGCGCACCGGTTTGTGTCAAGAACTGCAACGCTGCTGGGTTTTTCTCGCTCAACAATTTCCATGTGTATCAAGAATGGTCCACCACCCCAAAGGACATCCAGCCAACTGGACACAACTGTGGGAAGCATTGATCAATATGGGCCAGCATCCCTGTGGAACACTTTCCACACCTGTAGAGTCCATGTCCTGACGAATTGAGGCTGTGGATTTAACAAGTGACATCAATAAAGAATCAGAACTTTCCTGGATTCACCTGGTCAGTCTGTCATGGAAAGAGCAGGTGTTCTTAATGTTTTGTACACTCAGTGTATAGTATAGTGATTGTCCGTAGGGTCAGTGAGATAGTTTTTGGTACATTTATTCACTATTTAGCGTCTGGATATTTAGCAGTTTTATGGCTAGAAGCTGGTAGAAGCTGTCTCTGAGCCTGTTGGCACGAGAGCCGATGCTCTGGTACCGTTACCGGATGGTAGCACAGTGAAAAGTCTATGACTTGGGTGGCTAGAGTCTTGGCAGTTTTTTGCCCTTCCTCTGACACTGCCTGGTATAGAGGTCCTTGATGACAGGGAGCTCGGACCCGGTTGAGTACTGGGCTGTCCACACCACCCTCTGTAGTGCTGTGCGGGCCAGGGCGGTGCATTTGCCATACCTGTTGGTGATACAGCCAGTAAAAATGCTCTTGATGGTGCAACTGAATAACTTTTTTAGGATCCGAGGGCCATGCCAAATCTTTTTAGCCTTCTGTGTCACGCCCTGATCTGTTTCACCTTCCTTGTGATTGTTCCACCCCTTCATGTGTCGCTTATTTTCCCCAGTGTATTTATCCCTGTGTTTCCTGTCTCTCTGTGCCAGTTCGTTTGTATGTGTTCAAGTCAACCAGCGTGTTTTCCCGTTCTCCTGCTTTTCTATTCTCTTTTATCGTCCTCCGGGCATGACCTTTGCTGTTTTTCTGGACTCCATTCCCACCTGCCTGCCATTCTGTACCTCTGAACTCTGAATGGTTTTGACCTTTTGCCTGTCTTGGGGTGGATGTAGACAGCGGTGATAATTACGTAAGAACTCTCTAGCTTGATAACATAGTCTGCAGCTTACCATGAGGTATATAATCCGAGGAACAAAAAGCCTGAGAATTGTTTCACAACTGAAGCAGCACACCAATTGTTATTTATGGTAAAAAAACAGGCTCCACCTCCTTTCGACTTCGAAGCCGCTGTACGATCATGCCGCTGCAGGTCCACTGAACCCTGATATTATGACATAACAACCATTGCTGGACATGACTCCAAAAGCGAGCCACCGATGGACAGTACCATAAAATATGTCTATTGATTCTGTTTCCTCGTGGCAGAGTCTGCACAAGGCTGACTGTTCTATTGACTCTGTTTCCTCGTGGCAGAGTCTGCACAGGGCTGACTGATCTATTGATTCTGTTTCCTCGTGGCGATTCTGCACAGGGCTGACTGATCTATGATTCTGTTTCTCGTGGCAGAGTCTGCACAAGGCTGACTGATCTATTGATTCTGTTTTTCGTGGCAGAGTCTGCACAGGGCTGACTGATCTATGATTCTGTGTCTCATGGCAGAGTCTGCACAAGGTGACTGTTCAATGCCCCATATATTGAGCATTCTTTTTTGTAGCAAGTATTTTATATAATAGTTTATATTGAAACAGATTAATGTGTCAATAGTTGTTTAATATGTCAGTTCGTAGACTCGATGCCGAAGTATTGGACATCAAAAACTTGTTCCCAACTGACTCTCATTTTATTCGCTTTACTGTCACAGGAGGTGGTGGGACTTTAATTGGGGAGGACGGGCTTATGCCATTTATGATTTTTAATGGGTGGACGACAGACAAATTCTTACATTTCTTCTTTAAAGTAATTGTCACATCAGACAGCGACTGTCTGTCAGTTTGAGTTGGTCGGTGTGGATTGCGAACGTCTGTTCTATCTTGGCACAGTCACGCTCCGTCCTCGCCCCTCAGATATCTTCTCTGTTATTTAGTGATAGCTAGGGATAGTGATGCACAAGCTAGGCCTATTTGAACATCGCCATCTACTGGCGGCCTCTACTGGTCCCGAGTGGCGCAGCGGTCTAAGGCACTGCATCTCAGTGCAAGAGGCGTCACTACAGTCCCTGGTTTGAATCCAGGCTGTATCACATCCGGACGGTATTGGCAGTCCCATACAATTGCACAATTGGCCCGAGTGGTCCGGCTTGGCCGAGGTAGGCTGTCATTGTAAATAAGAATTTGTATTTAAATGACTTGCCTAGTTAAACAAAGGTTAAATAAAATAATAAAATACATTTACTGCCGATTCAGAAGCTCATTAGTAAAAAACTTGAAAACCCACATTCGATTTAGAAGAAAACAACTAAAGATAAATCATGGTTTTACAGTCAAAGAGAATAGTTTCAATATAGCTTCATTTATTTTATTTCAGTTTACTAAATAGTTTTTGCAATTTTAATTTTAATTTTTGTTTCAGTTTTTGTTGACTATAATAACATTGGCGTGTGTGTGTTGTGTGTGTGTGTGTGTGTGTGTGTGTGTGTGTGTGTGCATCGCGTGTGTGTGTGTGTGTGCATGTGTTCCGCATGTGTGTGTGAGCACAGTATTGCCAATATATGGAATCATTGGGAGCCTGGAGACCGTTTCCTATTATGACTGTACGGTATCATTCCTGAAGCAAGAGTTGAAGAGGCGTGTTGTGTGTGTGTCATCGTCCTGTCCCTTACTCATCATGTCACATATTCATCTGTTTGCTCATTTTCAGACTGTCAACTGAATTATAAGTTATGATGAAAGGCCCAACTTCACATGATGTTCAGGCCACTGGAGAGATGGTACATAACCTTGAGAACTCTGCAGGGAAAATGTGACAGAAAGAAAGTGCCATATTGGGATATACAGCGATATCAGAAAGTATAGTATATGGCGTATAGGGTATATACTAGATCAAGTTTCTGGGAGTGAAAAATATACAGTATTCCAATTTAGTTCTTCCACATTTTTTTACGTTACAGCCTTATTCTAAAATTGATACATTTTCTTTCTCATCAATCGACACACAATACCCCATAATGACATCACAATACCCCATAATAACATACAATACCCCATAATAACATCACAATACCCCATAATGACATCACAATACCCCATAATGACAGCACAATACCCCAATAATGACATCACAATACCCATAATGACATCACAATACCCCATAATGACATCACAATACCCCATAATGACAAAGTAAAAACAGTTTTTTAGAAGATTAGCAAATGTATAAAAAAAAACGTTTTTAGTAAATATCATATTTACATATATTCAGACCCTTCACTCAGTACATTGTTGAAGTACATTGTTGATAACTCAGTACACCTTTTGGCAGGATTACAGCTTGAGTCTTCTTGGGTATAATGCTACAAGCTTGGCACACCTGTATTTGGGGAGTTCTTCCATTCTTCTCGCAGATTCTCTCAAGCTCTGTCCGGTTGGATGGGGAGTGT
Source organism: Salvelinus namaycush (assembly GCF_016432855.1). NCBI lineage: Eukaryota > Metazoa > Chordata > Actinopteri > Salmoniformes > Salmonidae > Salvelinus > Salvelinus namaycush. Next base: position 407,642 of record NW_024061486.1, read on the forward strand.
CGCTGCACAGCTATTTACAGGTTCTTCAGAGATTTTAGATCGGGTTCAAGGCAGGCTCTAGTGGGCCACTCAAGCACATTCAGAAACTTGTCCCCGAAGCCACTCCTGCGTTGTCTTGGCTGTGTGCTTAGGGTCGTTGTCCTGTTGGAAGGTGAACCTTCACCCCAGTCCTGAGGTCCTGAGCTCTCTGGAGCAAGTTTTTTTCAAGGATCCTCTGTACTTTTCTCTGTTTATCTTTCCCTCGATCCTGACTAGTCTCCCAGTCCCTGCTGCTGAAAAACATCCCCACAGCATGATGCTGCCACCACCATGCTTCACGTAGGGATGGTGCCAGGTTTTCTCCAGACGTGACGCTTGGCATTCAGGCCAAAGAGTTCAATCCTGTTTTCATCAGACCAGAGAATCTTGTTTCTCATGGTCTGAGAGTCCTTTAGGTGCCTTTTGGCAAACTGCAAGGGCTGTCATGTGCCTTTTTCTGAGGAGTGGATTCCGTCTGGCCACTACATAAAGACCTGATTGGTTGAGTGCTGCAGAGAGGTTGTCCTTCTGGAAAGTCTCCCCATCTCCACAGAGGAACTCTGGAGCTCTGGCAGAGTGACCATCGGGTTCTTGGTCACCTCCCTGACCAAGGCCCTTCTCCCCCGATTGCTCAGTTTGGCCGGGCGGCCAGCTCTAGGAAGAGTGTTGGTGGTTCCAAACTTCTTCCATTTAAGAGTTACGGAGGCCACTGTGTTCTTGGGGACCTTCAATGGGGGACCTTTTTGATACCCTTCCCCAGATCTGTGCCTCGACACAATCTGTCTCGGAGCCAATGGACAATCCCTTCGACCTCATGGCTTGGTTTATGCTCTGACAATATTTAGACAGTTATAGACAATTATTAGACAGGTGTGCATCTTTCCAAATCATGTCCAATCAATTGAATTTTCCACAGGTGGTTCCACAAGTTGTAGAAAACATCTCAAGGATGATCATGGAAACAGGATGCACCTGAGTCAATTTCGAGTCTCATATCAAAGGGTTGAATAATTATGTAAATAAGGTATTTCTGTTTTTTATTTTTTATACATTTGCCAAAATTCCCAAAACTTTTTTCGCTTTGCCATTATGGGGTATTGTGTGTAGATTGACGCGGGACATAAAAAAATACAAAAAAACTGTTTTAGAATAATCCTGAACGTAACAAAATGTGGAAATAAAAGTAAAGTGGTCTGAATACTTTCCAATAATATTTACATTTTTAGCAGTGGCATATTATCCAAAGCAACTTACATAGTGTGTGCTTTATCACAAGTCATTTTAGTACAGACTAACAGTATGAATGGCCGGAATCTAGTCCACAATCCTGAAGTGGCTCTTCCTATTGAGGAATAGTCTCGTATAGTATTGTATTATTCCAGCGCTGAATAAATGGATATATATTGATATCACAATCAAGTTTGAAGGAGAAGTAAAAAGAACTCAACTACATCTGATGTTCATTCATTCAAAGATGCTTCCTGACGAGTGGGATAATACAAAATAATGCTGATTTAAAATAAACAAATTGTAGAGCTAGTATTGATTCATATTATTGTTAGATCAAATTATAGTGAGAAATTTGCTGCCCGGATAAATAGTAAATTGGACGCGTTCTCAAACAGAACCCTATTCCCTATTAGTGCACTACATCTGATCACAGCCCTATGGGGGAGATGTATGAAGGAATAGGGTGCCATTTGGGACCTAGGGTGTCATTTGGGACATAACTAGATATACAGAAAAGGTGATTCAAGACTCTTCTAGGAAATGGAAATTATTACCGGATGAGAGAAGGAGAATCACGTACGGGGAAAAAGACCTTTCCATATTAATGAGACTGAGAGCGATGACATTACAGGGTCTGATTGGCTACGGGACGGGTGATCCGTGTTTTCTGTGAATGTAAGGAATCTCTCTCTCTCTCTCCCTCTACATTGCCCCTTCTCTCTCTCTCTCTCTCTCTCTCTCCCTTATATTGCCCCTCTCCTCTCTCTCTCTCTCTCTCGCTCCCTCTCTCTCCCCTCTACATTGCCCCTCTCTCCCTCTACATTGCCCCCCCTCTCTCTCTCTCTCTCTCTCCTCTACATTGCCCCTTCTCACTCTCTCTCTCGCTCCTCTCTCTCGCTCCCTCTACATTGCCCCTTCTCACTCTCTCTCTCGCTCCTCTCTCTCGTCCCTCTACATTGCCCCTCTCTCTCTCTCTCTCGCTCCCTCTCTCTCTCTCCCTCTCCATTGTCCCTTCTCTCTCTTTCTCGCTCCCTTCTTTCCCTCTACATTGCCCCTTCTCTCTCTCCTCTCGCTCCCTCCTCTCTCCTACTCACCACTCATCCACCACTCACTCACTCACTCACTCACTCACTCACTCACTCACTCACTCACTCACTCACTCACTCACTCACTCCACTCACTCACTCACTCACTCACTCACTCACTCACTCACTCACTCACTCACTCACTCACCCACTCACCCACTCCCTAACTCCCTAACTCCAGTGGAGGCCTACTTACGTATCAGATCCTGTAATTCAGAATGCAACATCCTCCACTCCGGCGAGAGAGGCTGACGATTAGTCGATGATGCCTTTGAAACACTGCAATTTTTCTACTGTACAGACCCCCCCTCTTTCTGTTACAAGTCACTATACAGACCCCCCTCTCTCTGTTACAAGTCACTATACAGACCCCTCCCTTCTCTGTTACAAGTCACTATACAGACCCCTCCTTCTCTGTTACAAGTCACTATACAGACCCTCCTCTCTCTGCTACAAGTCAATAACAGACCCTCCTTCTCTGCTACAAGTCACTATACAGACCCCCCCTCTCTCTGTTACAAGTCACTATACAGACCCCCCTCTTTCTGTTACAAGTCATATAACAGACCCTCCTCTCTCTGCTACAAGTCACTATACAGACCCCCCCTCTCTGCTACAAGTCACTATACAGACCCCCCCTCTTTCTGTTACAAGTCAATATACAGACCCTCCTCTCTCTGCTACAAGTCACTATACAGACCCCCTCTCTGCTACAAGTCACTATACAGACCCCCCCCTCTCTGCTACAAGTCACTATACAGACCTCCTCTCTCTGCACAAGTCACTATACAGACCCTCCTCTCTCTGCAACAAGTCACTATACAGACCCCCCCTCTTTCTGTTACAAGTCAATTACAGACCCTCCTCTCTCTGTACAATCACTATAAGACCCTCCTCTCTCTGCTACAAGTCACTATACAGACCCTCTTCTCTCTGTGTTACAGTCACTATACAGACCCCCCTCTCTGCTACAAGTCACTATACAGACCTCCTCTCTGCTACAAGTCACTATACAGACCCCCCTCTCTCTGCTACAAGTCACTATACAGACCCCCCTCTCTCTGCTACAAGTCACTATACAGACCCTCCTCTCTCTGCTACAAGTCACTATACAGACCCCCCCTCTCTCTGCTACAAGTCACATACTGACCCCCCTCTCTCTGCTACAAGTCACTATACAGACCCTCCTCTCTCTGCTACAAGTCAACTATACAGACCCTCCTCTTTCTGTTACAAGTCCTATACAGACCCCCCTCTCTGCCTACAAGTCACTATACTGACCCCCCCTCTCTGCTACAAGTCACTATACAGACCCCCCTCTTTCTGTTAATACTATACAGACCCTCCTCTCTCTGCTACAAGTCACTATACAGACCCCTCCTCTCTCTGCTACAAGTCACTATACAGACCTCCTCTTTCTGTTACAAGTCACTATACAGACCCTCTCTCTCTGCTACAAGTCACTATACAGACCCCCCTCTCTGCTACAAGTCACATACAGACCCTCCTCTCTCTGACAAGTCACTATACAGACCCTCCTCTTTCTGTTACAAGTCACATACAGACCCCCCTCTCTCTGCACAAGTCACTATAACGACCCTCCTCTCTCTGCTACAAGTCACATAACAGACCCTCCTCTCTCTGCTACAAGTCACTATACAGACCCTCCTCTTTCTGTACAAGTCACTATACGACCCTCCTCTCTCTGTTACAAGTCACTATACAGACCCCCCCTCTCTCTGCTGCAAGTCACTATACAGACCCCCCCCCTCTCTGCTGCAAGTCACTATACAGACCCCCCTCTCTCTGCTGCAAGTCACTATACAGACCCTACTCTCTCTGTACAAGTCACTATACAGACCCCCCTCTCTCTGCTGCAAGTCACTAACAGACCCCCCTCTCTCTGCTGCAAGTCACTATACAGACCCCCCCTCTCTCTGCTGCAAGTCAAGCAGAACGGATTGCCCCTGAAACATATATTTGTTTACTTGTTATTTATTGTACACAATGTACAGAACATAATGAGTAATCAATTGTATACACTTCATAACAAAAGCCATTTCCCGAGGGGGATAAAGGAAAATGGAAAACAAGGGAATGTTTTTTTCTTTGTGAAGCCGTTCCAGCTCATCTTTTGATACAGTGCCAAGCATGGGTCACTGAGAACAGAATAATCTCACATATCAACAGGGGAATGCAGTAGGGTGAAGCAGCTCTCGTCGGGTTTCACATTGTTTCCCATGTGAGGAAATCTGTTGGATAGGAAGTCACCATTATCCTATTGGATAGGAAGTCACCCAGTATCCTATTTACATTTACATTTAAGTCATTTAGCAGACGCTCTATCCAGAGCGACTTACAAATTGGATCCTATGACGTCACCAGTATCTATTGGATAGGAAGTCACAGTATCCTATTGGATAGGAAACTCACCAGTACCTATGAAGGTCACCAGTATCCTATTGGATAGGAAGTCACCGATCTCTATTGGGATGGAATCAACCCAGTATCCTATTGGATAGGAAGTCACCAGTAACCTATTGGATAGGAAGTCCCAGTATCCTATTGGATAGGAATCACCGTATCTTATAGCCATCAGTAACCTATGAAGTCACCAGTATCCTACTGGATAGGAGTAGTATCCTATTGGATAGGAAGCCACCAGTATCAATTGGATAGGAAGTCACCAGTAACCTATTGGATAGGAATCCACCGTATCCTATTGGATAGGAAGTCACAGTATCCTTATGGATAGGAACTCACCAGTAACCTATGAAGTCACCAGTATCCTATTGGATAGGAAGTCACCATATATCTTATTGGATAGGATGCACCGTAACTATTGATAGGAAGTCACCAGTATCCTATGACGTCACCAGTATCCTATTGGATAGAAGTCACCAGTATCCTATTGGATAGGAACTCATCAGTAACCTATGAAGTCACAGTATCCTACTGGATAGGAAGTCACCAGTATCCTATTGGATAGGAAGCCCACCAGTATCCATTGGATAGGAAGTCACCAGTAACCTATTGGATAGAAGTCACCCGTATCTATTGGATAGGAAGTCACCAGTATCCTTGATAGGAACTCACCAGTAACCTAATAAGTCACCAGTATCCTATTGGATAGGAAACTCACCAGTATCCTATTGGATAGGAAGTCACCATATTATTGGATAGGAAGTCACCAGTATCCTATTGGATAGGAAGTCACAGTAACCTATGAAGTCACCAGTATCCTGTTGGATAGGAAGTCACCAGTATCCTATGGATAGGAAGTCACCAGTAACCTAGTACAGTCACCATTCCATTGGATAGGAAGTACCAGTATCCTATTGGATAGAGGTCACCAGTATACTATTGTGATAGAAAGTCACCAGTATCCTATTGGATAGGAAGTCACCAGTATCCTATTGGATAGGACGTCACAGACCATGATAGGATACGCTATTGGGTAGGAACTCACGGTATCCTATTGGATAGGAACTCACCAGTACCTATTGGATAGGAAGTCACCAGTATCCTATTGGATAGGAAGTCACCAATATCTTATTGGATAGGAAGTCACCAGTAACTATGAAGTCACCAGTATCCTATTGGATGTCACCAGTAACCATTGGATAGGAAGTCACCAGTATCCTATTGGATAGGAAGTCACCAAATATTATTGGATAGGAAGTCACCAGTAACCTATGAAGTCACCAGTATCCTATTGGATAGGAACTCACCAGTATCCTATTGGATAGGAAGTCACCGTAACCTATGAAGTCCCAGTATCATATTGGATAGGAAGTCGCCAATACTATGAAGTCACCAGGATCCTATTGGATAGGAGTCACCAGTATCCTATTGGATAGGAGGTCACCAGATCCTATGGATAGAAGTCACCCCATGGAAGGAATCATCAGTTATCCTCATGAAAGTCCCCGTATCCTTTGGATAGGAAGTCACCGGTATCTTATGGATAGGAACTCACCAGTAACCTATGATGTCACCAGTATCCTATGGATAGGAAGTCACAGTAACATATGAAGTCACCAGTATCCTATTGGATAGGAAGTCACCAGTATCCTATTGGATGGAGGTCACCAGTATCCTATTGGATAGGAAGTCACCAGTAACTATTGGATAGGAAGTCACCATATCCTATTGGATAGGAAGTCACCAATATCTTATTGGATAGGAAGTCACCAGAACCTATTGGATAGGAAGTCACCAGTAACCTTTGAAGTCACCAGTATCTTATTGGATAGGAACTCAACCAGTATCCTATTGGATAGGAAGTCACCAGTAACCTATGAAGTCACCAGTATCCTATTGGAAGGAAGTCACCAGTATCATATTGATAGATGAGTCGCCAGTTATCCTATGAAGTCACCAGTATCCTATGGATAGGAAGTCACCAGTTATCCTATGGATAGGAGGTCACCAGTATCCTATTGGATAGAAAGTCTCAGTATCCTATGAAGTCCCCGTATCCTATTGGATAGGACGTCATCAGTATCCTATGAAGTCACCAGTATCCTATTGGATAGGAAGTCACCAGTATCCTGTTGGATAGAAAGTCACCAGTATCCTATTGGATAGGAAGTCACCAGTATCCTATTGGATAGGAAACTCACAGTATCCTATTGGATAGGAACTCACCAGTAGCCTATTGGTAGGAATCGCCAGTATCCTATTGGATAGGAAGTCACCAGTATCCTATTGGATAGGAAGTCACCAGTATCCTATTGGATAGGAACTCACAGTATCCTATTGGATAGGAACTCACCAGTAGCCTATCGGATAGGACGTCACCAGTACCAGAGGAAGCACAGTATCCTATTGGATAGAGTACCAGTATCCTATGGATAGGAAGTCACCAATATCTCTATTGGATAGGAAGTCACCAGTAACCTATGAAGTCACCAGTATCCTTGGATAGGAAGTCACCAGTAACCTATTGGATAGGAAGTCACAGTATCCTATTGGATAGGAAGTCGCCAGTATCCATATGGATAGGAAGTCACCAGTATCCTATTGGATAGGAAGTCACCAGTATCCTATTGGATAGGAAATCACAGTTACCTATGAAGGACCGTAGCCTATCGGATAGAATTCACCAGTATCCTATTGGATAGGAAGTCACCAGTATCCTATTGGATAGGAAGTCACCAGTATCCTATTGGATAGAAGTCACCATATCTTATGGATAGGAAGTCACCAGTAACCTATGAGTCACCATATCCTATTGGATAGGAAGTCACCAGTAACCTATTGGATAGGAAGTCACCAGTTCCTATTGGATAGGAAGTCACAATATCCTATTGGATAGGAAGTCGCCAGTATCTATTGGATAGGAAGTCACCAGTATCCTATGGATAGGAAGTCACCAGTATCCTATTGGATAGGAACTCACCAGTACTATGGATGGAACTCACCAGTAGCCTATCGGATAGGAATTCACCCAGTATCCTATTGGGATAGGAAGTCACCAGTATCCTATTGGATAGGAAGTCAGCCTATGATGGAAGTCACCAATATCTTATTGGATAGGAAGTCACCAGTAACCTATGAAGTCACCAGTATCCTATTAGATAGGAAGTCACAGTAACTATTGGATAGGAAGTCACCAGTATCCTATTGGATAGGAAGTCACCCATATCTTATTGGATAGGAAGTCACATAACCTATTGGATAGGAAGTCACCAGTAACCTATGAAGTCACCAGATCCTATTGATAGGAAGTCACCAGTATCCTATTGGATAGGAAGTTACCAGTATCCTATTGGAAAATAAGTCAACAATATCCTATTGGTCTTTTGAGGCGGTAGGTAGCTAGTGGTTAGAGGTTGGACCAGTACCCGAAAGGTTGCTGGATCAAATCCCTGAGCTGTCAGGTATAAATCTGTCGTTCTGTCCCTAACCCACTGGTCCCTGGTAGGCATTCATTGTAAATAAGAATTTGTTCTTTACTGACTTGCCTTAAATAAAAAATTATAATATCTCACACGCACATACTTTTGAGACAATTTTTGTCCCCTAATTGAAGAAAGACCTGTTCAAAAGCACTCCTCTCACAACCAAAATAGCACCCCATTCCCTACATAGTGCACTACTTTTGGGCGTGGGCCCTGGTCAAAAGTAGTGCGCTACTTTTAATAAGGAATAATGTGCCATTTAGGATGCAGCCCATGTCTGAATGATGATCCCAGATGAGGGAAAAAAACATACCATTCATATGGAACATTTAATAAATATCAAACTCGAAACTGCAAAAGGATCCGGTTAATTATGCAATGAATCGCCCTCCCCCATTGAACTACATCAACAACACTGCTGAGTGTATGTCGTATTCAACACGAGAGTGTATTATCAGTATTTACACTGCTAAGTGTATTATCAGTATTTAACACTGCTGAGTGTATTATCACTATTCAACACTGCTGAGTGTATTATCACTATTCAACACTGCTGAGTGTATATCAGTACTCAACACTGCGAGGGTATTATCAGTATTCAACACTGCTGAGTGTATTGTCAGTATTCAACACTGCTGAGTGTATTGTCAGTATTCAACACTGAGAGTGTATTATGAATTACACTGGAACCTTCTGTATTAATTACAGGAATTACACTGGAACCTTCTGTATTAATTATAGGATTACACTGGAACCTTCTGTATTAATTACAGGAATTACACTGGAACATTCTGTATTAATTACAGGATTACACTGGAACCTTCTGTATTAATTACAGGAATTACACTGGAACCTTCTGTATTAATTACAGGAACTACACTGGAACATTCTGTATTAATTATAGGAATACACTGGTACCTTCTGTATTAATTACAGGAATTACACTGGAACATTCTGTATTAATTACAGGATTACACTGGAACCTTCTGTATTAATTACAGGAATTACACTGGAACATTCTGTATTAATTACAGGAATTACACTGGAACCTTCTGTATTAATTACAGGAATTAACCTGGAACCTTCTGTATTAATTACAGGAATTACAATGGAACCGTCTGTATTAGTTACAGGAACTACACTGGCACATTTTGTATTAATTATAGGATTACACTGGTACCTTCTGTATTAATTATAGGAATTACACTGGAACCTTCTGTATTAATTACAGGAATTACACTGGAACCTTCTGTATTAATTACAGGAACTACACTGGAACCTTCTGTATTAATTACAGGAACTACACTGGAACATTCTGTATTAATTACAGGAACTACACTGGAACCTTCTGTATTAATTACAGGAACTACACTGGAACCTTCTGTATTAATTACAGGAACTACACTGGAACCGTCTGTATTAATTACAGGAACTACACTGGAACCTTCTGTATTAATTATAGGAACTACACTGGAACCTTCTGTATTAATTACAGGAACTACACTGGAACCTTCTGTATTAATTACAGGAACTACACTGGAACCTTCTGTATTAATTACAGGAACTACACTGGAACCGTCTGTATTAATTACAGGAACTACACTGGAACCTTCTGTATTAATTATAGGAACTACACTGGAACCTTCTGTATTAATTACAGGAATTACACTGGAACCTTCTGTATTAATTACAGGAATTACACTGGAACCTTCTGTATTAATTACAGGAACTACACTGGAACCTTCTGTATTAATTACAGGAACTACACTGGAACCTTCTGTATTAATTATAGGAATTACACTGGAACCTTCTGTATTAATTACAGGAATTACACTGGAACCTTCTGTATTAATTACAGGAACTACACTGGAACATTCTGTATTAATTACAGGAACTACACTGGAACCTTCTGTATTAATTACAGGAATTACACTGGAACCTTCTGTATTAATTACAGGAACTACACTGGAACATTCTGTATTAATTACAGGAACTACACTGGAACCTTCTGTATTAATTACAGGAATTACACTGGAACCTTCTGTATTAATTACAGGAACTACACTGGAACATTCTGTATTAATTATAGGATTACACTGGAATTAAATTAAGTATATTTTATGTCTTCCTCCTTGTTTTATTTTATTTTTCATGATTTCAATGGAGTACTGAATAACGATGTGTTATTTATCAATGGAGTACTGAATAACGATGTGTTATTTATCAATGGAGTACTGAATAACGATGTGTTATTTATCAATGGAGTACTGAATAACGATGTGTTATTTATCAATGGAGTACTGAATAACGATGTGTTATTTATCAATGGAGTACTGAATAACGATGTGTTATTTATCAATGGAGTACTGAATAACGATGTGTTATTTATCAATGGAGTACTGAATAACGATGTGTTATTTATCAATGGAGTACTGAATAACGATGTGTTATTTATCAATGGAGTACTGAATAACGATGTGTTATTTATCAATGGAGTACTGAATAACGATGTGTTATTTATCAATGGAGTACTGAATAACGATGTGTTATTTATCAATGGAGTACTGAATAACGATGTGTTATTTATCAATGGAGTACTGAATAACGATGTGTTATTTATCAATGGAGTACTGAATAACGATGTGTTATTTATCAATGGAGTACTGAATAACGATGTGTTATTTATCAATGGAGTACTGAATAACGATGTGTTATTTATCAATGGAGTACTGAATAACGATGTGTTATTTATCAATGGAGTACTGAATAACGATGTGTTATTTATCAATGGAGTACTGAATAACGATGTGTTATTTATCAATGGAGTACTGAATAACGATGTGTTATTTATCAATGGAGTACTGAATAACGATGTGTTATTTATCAATGGAGTACTGAATAACGATGTGTTATTTATCAATGGAGTACTGAATAACGATGTGTTATTTATCAATGGAGTACTGAATAACGATGTGTTATTTATCAATGGAGTACTGAATAACGATGTGTTATTTATCAATGGAGTACTGAATAACGATGTGTTATTTATCAATGGAGTACTGAATAACGATGTGTTATTTATCAATGGAGTACTGAATAACGATGTGTTATTTATCAATGGAGTACTGAATAACGATGTGTTATTTATCAATGGAGTACTGAATAACGATGTGTTATTTATCAATGGAGTACTGAATAACGATGTGTTATTTATCAATGGAGTACTGAATAACGATGTGTTATTTATCAATGGAGTACTGAATAACGATGTGTTATTTATCAATGGAGTACTGAATAACGATGTGTTATTTATCAATGGAGTACTGAATAACGATGTGTTATTTATCAATGGAGTACTGAATAACGATGTGTTATTTATCAATGGAGTACTGAATAACGATGTGTTATTTATCAATGGAGTACTGAATAACGATGTGTTATTTATCAATGGAGTACTGAATAACGATGTGTTATTTATCAATGGAGTACTGAATAACGATGTGTTATTTATCAATGGAGTACTGAATAACGATGTGTTATTTATCAATGGAGTACTGAATAACGATGTGTTATTTATCAATGGAGTACTGAATAACGATGTGTTATTTATCAATGGAGTACTGAATAACGATGTGTTATTTATCAATGGAGTACTGAATAACGATGTGTTATTTATCAATGGAGTACTGAATAACGATGTGTTATTTATCAATGGAGTACTGAATAACGATGTGTTATTTATCAATGGAGTATCAAATCAAATATTTGTCACGTGCGCCGAATACAACAGGTGTAGGTAGACCTTACAGTGAAATGCTTACTTACAGGCTCTAACCAATAGTGCAAAAAGGAACTGAATAACGATATGTTATTTATCATTTGCTGGCCACCATTTATTCTCGGCTGAGAGCAGACAGACAGACAGAAAGACCGAAAGGCAGGCAGGACAGACAGACACTGACTGTACAAAACATGAAGAACACCTGCTCTTTCCATGACAGACTGACCAGGTGAATCCAGGTGAAAGCTATGATCCCTTATTGATGTCTCTTGTTAAATCCATTTCAATCAATGTAGATGAAGGGGAGGAGACAGATTAAAGAGGGATTTTTAAGCCTTGAGACAATTGAGAAATGGATTATATACGTGTGTCATTAGGAGGGTGAATGGGCAAGACAAAATATTTAAGTGCCTTTGAACGGAGTATGGTAGTAGGTGCCAGGCGCACCGGTTTGTGTCAAGAACTGCAACGCTGCTGGGTTTTTCTCGCTCAACAATTTCCCATGTGTATCAAGAATGGTCCACCACCCCAAAGGACATCCAGCCAACTGGACACAACTGTGGGAAGCATTGGACTCAATATGGGCCAGCATCCCTGTGGAACACTTTCCACACCTTGTAGAGTCCATGTCCTGACGAATTGAGGCTGTGGATTTAACAAGTGACATCAATAAAGAATCAGAACTTTCACCTGGATTCACCTGGTCAGTCTGTCATGGAAAGAGCAGGTGTTCTTAATGTTTTGTACACTCAGTGTATAGTATAGTGATTGTCCGTAGGGTCAGTGCAGATAGTTTTTGGTACCATTTATTCACTATTTAGCGGTCTGGATATTTAGCAGTCTTATGGCTAGAAGCTGGTAGAAGCTGTCTCTGAGCCTGTTGGCACGAGAGCCGATGCTCTGGTACCGTTTACCGGATGGTAGCACAGTGAAAAGTCTATGACTTGGGTGGCTAGAGTCTTTGGCAGTTTTTTGGCCCTTCCTCTGACACTGCCTGGTATAGAGGTCCTTGATGACAGGGAGCTCGGACCCGGTGATGTACTGGGCTGTCCACACCACCCTCTGTAGTGCTGTGCGGGCCAGGGCGGTGCATTTGCCATACCTGTTGGTGATACAGCCAGTAAAAATGCTCTTGATGGTGCAACTGAATAACTTTTTTAGGATCCGAGGGCCCATGCCAAATCTTTTTAGCCTTCTGTGTCACGCCCTGATCTGTTTCACCTGTCCTTGTGATTGTCTCCACCCCTTCCAGGTGTCGCTTATTTTCCCCAGTGTATTTATCCCTGTGTTTCCTGTCTCTCTGTGCCAGTTCGTCTTGTATGTGTTCAAGTCAACCAGCGTGTTTTCCCGTTCTCCTGCTTTTCTATTCTCTTTTACTAGTCCTCCCGGGCATGACCTTTGCCTGTTTTTCTGGACTCCATTCCCACCTGCCTGCCATTCTGTACCTCCTGAACTCTGAACTGGTTTTGACCTTTTGCCTGTCTTGGGGTGGGATGTAGACAGCGGTGATAATTACGGATAAGAACTCTCTAGCTTGATAACATAGTCTGCAGCTTACCATGAGGTATTCTATATCCGAGGAACAAAAAGCCTGAGAATTGTTTCACACTTGAAGCAGCACACCAATTGTTATTTATGGTAAAAAAAACAGGCTCCACCTCCTTTCGACTTCTCCGAAGCCGCTGTACGATCATGCCGCTGCAGGTCCATCTGAACCCTGATATTATGACATAACAACCATTGCTGGACATGACTCCAAAAGCGAGCCACCGATGGACAGTACCATAAAATATGTCTATTGATTCTGTTTCCTCGTGGCAGAGTCTGCACAAGGCTGACTGTTCTATTGACTCTGTTTCCTCGTGGCAGAGTCTGCACAGGGCTGACTGATCTATTGATTCTGTTTCCTCGTGGCAGATTCTGCACAGGGCTGACTGATCTATTGATTCTGTTTCCTCGTGGCAGAGTCTGCACAAGGCTGACTGATCTATTGATTCTGTTTCTTCGTGGCAGAGTCTGCACAGGGCTGACTGATCTATTGATTCTGTTTCCTCATGGCAGAGTCTGCACAAGGCTGACTGTTCAATGCCCCATATATTGAGCATTCTTTTTTGTAGCAAGTATTTTATATAATAGTTTATATTGAAACAGATTAATGTGTCAATAGTTGTTTAATATGTCAGTTCGTAGACTCGATGCCGAAGTATTGGGACATCAAAAACTTGTTCCCAACTGACTCTCATTTTATTCGCTATTACTGTCACAGGAGGTTGGTGGGACTTTAATTGGGGAGGACGGGCTTATGCCATTTATGATTTTTAATGGGTGGACGACAGACAAATTCTTACATTTCTTCTTTAAAGTAATTGTCACATCAGACAGCGACTGTCTGTCAGTTTGAAGTTGGTCGGTGTGGATTGCGAACGTCTGTTCTATCTTGGCACAGTCACGCTCCGTCCTCGCCCCTCAGATATCTTCTCTGTTATTTAGTGATAGCTAGGGATAGTGATGCACAAGCTAGGCCTATTTGAAACATCGCCATCTACTGGCGGCGTCTACTGGCTCCCGAGTGGCGCAGCGGTCTAAGGCACTGCATCTCAGTGCAAGAGGCGTCACTACAGTCCCTGGTTTGAATCCAGGCTGTATCACATCCGGACGGTATTGGCAGTCCCATACAATTGCACAATTGGCCCAGTGTCGTCCGGCTTTGGCCGAGGTAGGCTGTCATTGTAAATAAGAATTTGTTATTTTAACTGACTTGCCTAGTTAAACAAAGGTTAAATAAAATAATAAAATACATTTACCTGCCAGATTCAGAAGCTCATTAGTAAAAAACTTGAAAACCCACATCTGATTTAGAAGAAAACAACTAAAGATAAATCATGGTTTTACAGTCAAAGAGAATAGTTTCAATATAGCTTCATTTATTTTTATTTCAGTTTACTAAATAGTTTTTGCAATTTTAATTTTAATTTTTGTTTCAGTTTTTGTTGACTATAATAACATTGGCGTGTGTGTGTGTGTGTGTGTGTGTGTGTGTGTGTGTGTGTGTGTGTGCATCGCGTGTGTGTGTGTGTGTGCATGTGTTCCCGCATGTGTGTGTGAGCACAGTATTGCCAATATATGGAATCATTGGGAGCCTGGAGACCGTTTCCTATTATGACTGTACGGTCATCATTCCTGAAGCAAGAGTTGAAGAGGACGTGTTGTGTGTGTGTCATCGTCCTGTCCCTTACTCATCATGTCACATATTCATCTGTTTGCTCATTTTCAGACTGTCAACTGAATTATAAGTTATGATGAAAAGGCCCAACTTCACATGATGTCCTCAGGCCACTGGAGAGATGGTACATAACCTTGAGAACTCTGCAGGGAAAATGTGACAGAAAGAAAGTGCCATATTGGGATATACAGCGATATCAGAAAGTATAGTATATGGCGTATAGTGTATATACTAGATCAAGTTTCTGGGAGTGAAAAATATACAGTATTCCATTTAGTTCTTCCACATTTTTTTACGTTACAGCCTTATTCTAAAATTGATTACATTTTCTTTCTTCTCATCAATCGACACACAATACCCCATAATGACATCACAATACCCCATAATAACATCACAATACCCCATAATAACATCACAATACCCCATAATGACATCACAATACCCCATAATGACAGCACAATACCCCATAATGACATCACAATACCCCATAATGACATCACAATACCCCATAATGACATCACAATACCCCATAATGACAAAGTAAAAACAGTTTTTTAGAAGATGTAGCAAATGTATAAAAAAAAACGTATTTTATGTAAATATCATATTTACATAAGTATTCAGACCCTTCACTCAGTACATTGTTGAAGTACATTGTTGATAACTCAGTACACCTTTTGGCAGCGATTACAGCCTTGAGTCTTCTTGGGTATAATGCTACAAGCTTGGCACACCTGTATTTGGGGAGTTTCTTCCATTCTTCTCTGCAGATTCTCTCAAGCTCTGTCCGGTTGGATGGGGAGTGTCGCTGCACAGCTATTTACAGGTCTCTTCAGAGATTTTAGATCGGGTTCAAGGCCAGGCTCTAGCTGGGCCACTCAAGCACATTCAGAAACTTGTCCCCGAAGCCACTCCTGCGTTGTCTTGGCTGTGTGCTTAGGGTCGTTGTCCTGTTGGAAGGTGAACCTTCACCCCAGTCTGAGGTCCTGAGCTCTCTGGAGCAAGTTTTTTTCAAGGATCTCTCTGTACTTTGCTCTGTTCATCTTTCCCTCGATCCTGACTAGTCTCCCAGTCCCTGCTGCTGAAAAACATCCCCACAGCATGATGCTGCCACCACCATGCTTCACCGTAGGGATGGTGCCAGGTTTCCTCCAGACGTGACGCTTGGCATTCAGGCCAAAGAGTTCAATCCTGTTTTCATCAGACCAGAGAATCTTGTTTCTCATGGTCTGAGAGTCCTTTAGGTGCCTTTTGGCAAACTGCAAGTGGGCTGTCATGTGCCTTTTTCTGAGGAGTGGATTCCGTCTGGCCACTACCATAAAGACCTGATTGGTTGAGTGCTGCAGAGATGGTTGTCCTTCTGGAAAGTTCTCCCATCTCCACAGAGGAACTCTGGAGCTCTGGCAGAGTGACCATCGGGTTCTTGGTCACCTCCCTGACCAAGGCCCTTCTCCCCCGATTGCTCAGTTTGGCCGGGCGGCCAGCTCTAGGAAGAGTGTTGGTGGTTCCAAACTTCTTCCATTTAAGAGTTACGGAGGCCACTGTGTTCTTGGGGACCTTCAATGGGGGACCTTTTTTGATACCCTTCCCCAGATCTGTGCCTCGACACAATCCTGTCTCGGAGCTCAATGGACAATCCCTTCGACCTCATGGCTTGGTTTATGCTCTGACATTATATTTAGACAGTTATAGACAATTATATAGACAGGTGTGCATCTTTCCAAATCATGTCCAATCAATTGAATTTTCCACAGGTGGATTCCAATCAAGTTGTAGAAACATCTCAAGGATGATCAATGGAAACAGGATGCACCTGAGCTCAATTTCGAGTCTCATATCAAAGGGTCTGAATACTTATGTAAATAAGGTATTTCTGTTTTTTATTTTTTATACATTTGCCAAAAATTCCCCAAAACTTTTTTCGCTTTGCCATTATGGGGTATTGTGTGTAGATTGACGAGGACATAAAAAAATACAAAATAAACTGTTTTAGAATAATCCTGTAACGTAACAAAATGTGGAATAAAAAGTAAAGTGGTCTGAATACTTTCCAATAATATTTACATTTTTAGCAGTGGCTATATTATCCAAAGCAACTTACAATAGTGTGTGCTTTATCACAAGTCATTTTAGATAACAGACTAACAGTATGAATGGCCGGAATCTAGTCCACAATCCTGAAGTGGCTCTTCCTATTGAGGAATAGTCTCGTATAGTATTGTATTATTCCAGCGCTGAATAAATGGATATATATTGATATCACAATCAAGTTTGAAGAGAGAAGTAAAAAGAACTCAACTACATCTGATGTTCATTCATTCAAAGATGCTTCCTGACGAGTGGGAAATAATACAAAATAATGCTGATTTAAAAATAAACAAATTGTAGAGCTAGTATTGATTCATATTATTGTTAGATCAAATTATAGTGAGAAATTTGCTGCCCGGATAAATAGTAAATTGGACGCGTTCTCAAACAGAACCCTATTCCCTATTTAGTGCACTACATCTGATCACAGCCCTATGGGGGAGATGTATGAAGGGAATAGGGTGCCATTTGGGACCTAGGGTGTCATTTGGGACCATAACTAGATATACAGAAAAGGTGATTCAAGATCTCTTCTAGGAAAATGGAAATTTGATTACCGGATGAGAGAAGGAGAATCACGTACGGGGAAAAAGACCTTTCCATATTAATGAGACTGAGAGCGATGACATTACAGGGGTCTGATTGGCTACGGGACGGGTGATCCGTGTTTTCTGTGAATGTACAGGAATT
>NW_024061486.1:428162-476632 GCF_016432855.1 Salvelinus namaycush
AAAGCCATTTCCATCCGAGAGGCAGACAGGGGGGATACAGGAAAAAGGAAAACAAGGGATTGTTTTTTTCTTTGTGAAGCCGTTCCAGCTCATCTTTTTGATACAGTGCCAAGCATGGGTCACTGAGAACAGAATAATCTCACATATCACAGGGGAATGCAGTAGGGTGAAGCAGCTCTCCGTCGGGTTTCACATTGTTTCCCATGTGAGGAAATCTGTTGGATAGGAAGTCACCATTATCCTATTGGATAGGAAGTCACCAGTATCCTATTTACATTTACATTTAAGTCATTTAGCAGACGCTCTTATCCAGAGCGACTTACAAATTGGATCCTATGACGTCACCAGTATCCTATTGGATAGGAAGTCACCAGTATCCTATTGGATAGGAACTCACCAGTAACCTATGAAGTCACCAGTATCCTATTGGATAGGAAGTCACCAGTATCCTATTGGATAGGAATCCACCAGTATCCTATTGGATAGGAAGTCACCAGTAACCTATTGGATAGGAAGTCACCCGTATCCTATTGGATAGGAAGTCACCAGTATCCTATTGGATAGGAACTCATCAGTAACCTATGAAGTCACCAGTATCCTACTGGATAGGAAGTCACCAGTATCCTATTGGATAGGAAGCCACCAGTATCCTATTGGATAGGAAGTCACCAGTAACCTATTGGATAGGAAGTCACCCGTATCCTATTGGATAGGAAGTCACCAGTATCCTATTGGATAGGAACTCACCAGTAACCTATGAAGTCACCAGTATCCTATTGGATAGGAAGTCACCAATATCTTATTGGATAGGAAGTCACCAGTAACCTATTGGATAGGAAGTCACCAGTATCCTATGACGTCACCAGTATCCTATTGGATAGGAAGTCACCAGTATCCTATTGGATAGGAACTCATCAGTAACCTATGAAGTCACCAGTATCCTACTGGATAGGAAGTCACCAGTATCCTATTGGATAGGAAGCCACCAGTATCCTATTGGATAGGAAGTCACCAGTAACCTATTGGATAGGAAGTCACCCGTATCCTATTGGATAGGAAGTCACCAGTATCCTATTGGATAGGAAGTCACCAGTAACCTAATAAGTCACCAGTATCCTATTGGATAGGAACTCACCAGTATCCTATTGGATAGGAAGTCACCAATATCCTATTGGATAGGAAGTCACCAGTATCCTATTGGATAGGAAGTCACCAGTAACCTATGAAGTCACCAGTATCCTGTTGGATAGGAAGTCACCAGTATCCTATTGGATAGGAAGTCACCAGTAACCTATGAAGTCACCAGTATCCTATTGGATAGGAAGTCACCAGTATCCTATTGGATAGGAGGTCACCAGTATCCTATTGGATAGAAAGTCACCAGTATCCTATTGGATAGGAAGTCACCAGTATCCTATTGGATAGGAAGTCACCAGTATCCTATTGGATAGGAAGTCACCGGTATCCTATTGGGTAGGAACTCACCGGTATCCTATTGGATAGGAACTCACCAGTATCCTATTGGATAGGAAGTCACCAGTATCCTATTGGATAGGAAGTCACCAATATCTTATTGGATAGGAAGTCACCAGTAACCTATGAAGTCACCAGTATCCTATTGGATGTCACCAGTAACCTATTGGATAGGAAGTCACCAGTATCCTATTGGATAGGAAGTCACCAATATCTTATTGGATAGGAAGTCACCAGTAACCTATGAAGTCACCAGTATCCTATTGGATAGGAACTCACCAGTATCCTATTGGATAGGAAGTCACCAGTAACCTATGAAGTCACCAGTATCATATTGGATAGGAAGTCGCCAATATCCTATGAAGTCACCAGTATCCTATTGGATAGGAAGTCACCAGTATCCTATTGGATAGGAGGTCACCAGTATCCTATTGGATAGAAAGTCACCCGTATCCTATTGGATAGGAAGTCATCAGTATCCTATGAAGTCACCCGTATCCTATTGGATAGGAAGTCACCGGTATCTTATTGGATAGGAACTCACCAGTAACCTATGATGTCACCAGTATCCTATTGGATAGGAAGTCACCAGTAACATATGAAGTCACCAGTATCCTATTGGATAGGAAGTCACCAGTATCCTATTGGATAGGAGGTCACCAGTATCCTATTGGATAGGAAGTCACCAGTAACATATTGGATAGGAAGTCACCAGTATCCTATTGGATAGGAAGTCACCAATATCTTATTGGATAGGAAGTCACCAGTAACCTATTGGATAGGAAGTCACCAGTAACCTTTGAAGTCACCAGTATCTTATTGGATAGGAACTCACCAGTATCCTATTGGATAGGAAGTCACCAGTAACCTATGAAGTCACCAGTATCCTATTGGATAGGAAGTCACCAGTATCATATTGGATAGGAAGTCGCCAGTATCCTATGAAGTCACCAGTATCCTATTGGATAGGAAGTCACCAGTATCCTATTGGATAGGAGGTCACCAGTATCCTATTGGATAGAAAGTCATCAGTATCCTATGAAGTCCCCCGTATCCTATTGGATAGGACGTCATCAGTATCCTATGAAGTCACCAGTATCCTATTGGATAGGAAGTCACCAGTATCCTGTTGGATAGAAAGTCACCAGTATCCTATTGGATAGGAAGTCACCAGTATCCTATTGGATAGGAACTCACCAGTATCCTATTGGATAGGAACTCACCAGTAGCCTATTGGATAGGAAGTCGCCAGTATCCTATTGGATAGGAAGTCACCAGTATCCTATTGGATAGGAAGTCACCAGTATCCTATTGGATAGGAACTCACCAGTATCCTATTGGATAGGAACTCACCAGTAGCCTATCGGATAGGACGTCACCAGTATCCTATTGGATAGGAAGTCACCAGTATCCTATTGGATAGGAAGTCACCAGTATCCTATTGGATAGGAAGTCACCAATATCTTATTGGATAGGAAGTCACCAGTAACCTATGAAGTCACCAGTATCCTATTGGATAGGAAGTCACCAGTAACCTATTGGATAGGAAGTCACCAGTATCCTATTGGATAGGAAGTCGCCAGTATCCTATTGGATAGGAAGTCACCAGTATCCTATTGGATAGGAAGTCACCAGTATCCTATTGGATAGGAACTCACCAGTATCCTATTGGATAGGAACTCACCAGTAGCCTATCGGATAGGAATTCACCAGTATCCTATTGGATAGGAAGTCACCAGTATCCTATTGGATAGGAAGTCACCAGTATCCTATTGGATAGGAAGTCACCAATATCTTATTGGATAGGAAGTCACCAGTAACCTATGAAGTCACCAGTATCCTATTGGATAGGAAGTCACCAGTAACCTATTGGATAGGAAGTCACCAGTATCCTATTGGATAGGAAGTCACCAATATCTTATTGGATAGGAAGTCGCCAGTATCCTATTGGATAGGAAGTCACCAGTATCCTATTGGATAGGAAGTCACCAGTATCCTATTGGATAGGAACTCACCAGTATCCTATTGGATAGGAACTCACCAGTAGCCTATCGGATAGGAATTCACCAGTATCCTATTGGATAGGAAGTCACCAGTATCCTATTGGATAGGAAGTCACCAGTATCCTATTGGATAGGAAGTCACCAATATCTTATTGGATAGGAAGTCACCAGTAACCTATGAAGTCACCAGTATCCTATTAGATAGGAAGTCACCAGTAACCTATTGGATAGGAAGTCACCAGTATCCTATTGGATAGGAAGTCACCAATATCTTATTGGATAGGAAGTCACCAGTAACCTATTGGATAGGAAGTCACCAGTAACCTATGAAGTCACCAGTATCCTATTGGATAGGAAGTCACCAGTATCCTATTGGATAGGAAGTTACCAGTATCCTATTGGAAAATAAGTCAACAATATCCTATTGGTCTTTTGAGGCGGTAGGTAGCCTAGTGGTTAGAGCGTTGGACCAGTACCCGAAAGGTTGCTGGATCAAATCCCTGAGCTGTCAAGGTATAAATCTGTCGTTCTGTCCCTAACCCACTGTTCCCTGGTAGGCATTCATTGTAAATAAGAATTTGTTCTTTACTGACTTGCCTTAAATAAAAAATTATATATACTCACACGCACATACTTTTTGAGACATATTTTTTTGCCTCCCCTAATTGAAGAAAGACATGTTCAAAAGCACTCCTCTCACAACCAAAATAGCACCCCATTCCCTACATAGTGCACTACTTTTGGGCGTGGGCCCTGGTCAAAAGTAGTGCGCTACTTTTAATAAGGAATAATGTGCCATTTAGGATGCAGCCCATGTTCTGAATGATGAATCCCAGAATGAGGGAAAAAAACATACCATTCATATGGAACATTTAAATAAATATCAAACTCGAAACTGCAAAAGGGATCCGGTTAATTATGCAATGAATCTGCCCCTCCCCCATTTGAACTACATCAACAACACTGCTGAGTGTATTGTCAGTATTCAACACTGCAGAGTGTATTATCAGTATTTACACTGCTAAGTGTATTATCAGTATTTAACACTGCTGAGTGTATTATCACTATTCAACACTGCTGAGTGTATTATCACTATTCAACACTGCTGAGTGTATTATCAGTACTCAACACTGCTGAGTGTATTATCAGTATTCAACACTGCTGAGTGTATTGTCAGTATTCAACACTGCTGAGTGTATTGTCAGTATTCAACACTGCAGAGTGTATTATCAGTATTTAACACTGCTAAGTGTATTATCAGTATTTACCACTGCTGAGTGTATTGTCAGTATTCACCACTGCTGAGTGTATTATCAGTATTCAACACTGCTGAGTGTATTGTCAGTATTCAACACTGCTGAGTGTATTATCACTATTCAACACTGCTGAGTGTATTGTCAATATTCACCACTGCTGAGTGTATTGTCAGTATTCAACACTGCTGAGTGTATTATCAGTATTCAACACTGCTGAGTGTATTATCAGTATTCAACACTGCTGAGTGTATTGTCAGTATTCAACACTGCTGAGTGTATTGTCAGTATTCAACACTGCTGAGTGTATTATCAGTATTCAACACTGCTGAGTGTATTATCAGTATTCAACACTGCTGAGTGTATTATTAGTATTCAACACTGCTGAGTGTATTATTAGTATTCAACACTGCTGAGTGTATTGTCAGTACTCAACACTGCAGAGTGTATTATTAGTATTCAACACTGCTGAGTGTATTGTCAGTACTCAACACTGCAGAGTGTATTGTCACTATTCAACACTGCTGAGTGTATTATCAGTATTCAACACTGTGTCTGGCCTGACTGCAGCTTAGTAATACAATAGTGGAACGATGGCTGCTGGAAAGCATCGCTGGGATCTGTGGTAGCGCAGAGAGACACACACACACACACACACACACACACACACACACACACACACACACACACACACACACACACACACACACACACACACACACGCACACACACACACAGCGTGCTGTAGACTTGGTCAACTGACAGCTCTAACGATTGAGATGAAATGTTGACATAAGTCTGGCCCAGACAGCCATAAACGTTCAGTCATTGGCAGGTCAGTCCACTGAAAACAATGCTGGGGGATGTGTCGACGGGGTGTCTTCTCAGTCATGTGGCCGGGACCACATTAATGCACTGTCACACCACTTGTTTTAGAGCTTTCTATTGTTACTTGTAGTCCAGGCTAGTGGCGTTTTTAGCTTGTATGGCTCCCTGGGGGCCCCCTTCAAATCCTAAATCACACAAATACACAACTAGAATAACACACTTATAAAGAAGAGAACCTGATTACTACACTATTGCACTTGAAACAAGAAACACACAAACTAAATTGCACAACTGCCATCTAAACCCTGACCTTTCTTGCCTTCTTTGCTGCAAAGTGATCAATTACATCATCATAATAACTCTGCCCAGCTACTGCATGGTTAATAGTGATGACAGCAAGGTCACTAAGGCGTTCCTGTGACATGATGGATCTCAGGTAGGATTTGATGAGCTTCAGCTTTGAAAAGCTCCTTTCTGCTTCAGCCACGGTCACTGGAAGAGTTCGACAAATTCTGAGAGCAGTCCACAAATTTGGGATACATTTCTGAGAGCTCCCTTTACGTGTATAAATATCAGCAGCTCAAGCAGAGTCATGGTCTTCGAATGGCAAGTCTGGGAAGTTCTTCCGTTCCTGTGCAAGCTCTTTGTCATCCAGGTCTGAGTGTTCTTTATAGTGCAGTGTCATACTAAGGGCCTCCATTGTTCTGTCAGCTCCTCATATGAGAGACACTGGAAGGTTGACAGCGCTCCAAACTTCTCTCCCACATTCTCCAATGTGGAAAATCTTTCCTGAAGGGCTGAGGTTGCAGCGTCAACAACGACCTTGAGAAATGTCACCTCCAGTTTCTTCAGGACATCAGTCAAAAGCTCATCAAATGATTTCGTATGAAAAAGTGCCGCTTTGTGGACCTCAGCCTTTTTTGTTGTAGAACGGCCTCTACATTCATCCCCACGCAAATATCCTTGGCTGACGTTTGTGCAGTCATAAAGCCCGTTGCCCTGTAGTTGCTGAGACCTCTCTCTGTCTTTCTGAGAAGATTGACTGTAACATCCACATGCATACTGGGAGACTGCATCAGCTTGCTCACATGTTGGATCTGTACAGATGCTGAAGTGGTATGATCCCATCTCCTCTGACAAGGACTGGGCCTCAATCTTTATCACAGGGTCTTTGGTTTGATCCCTCACCTCAATCAGTGCCTCTCTCACCGCTGCTGTCTTATACCTCAGTGGCTCGACACTCTTTACTCTCCCACCTTGTCTCAGTCCACATCTTCAAAGTGATGTCCACATGTTTTTTCAGGATGACCCATCGCTGTGTCGAGGCTGAGAACAAGGTGTACAGTTTGTGTAAGATGCCAAAGTAACCTGTGGCATCGACAGAACCTTGAGCAGCATCAGCCACAACCAGGTTCAATGTGTTAGCCCCACATGGCACCAATAGAGCTCTTGGATTCATTTCCAGGAGTCTGGACACCTTTGTTTTTGCCTCTCATGTTGGCCCCATTATCATAAGACTGTCTTCTGCAGTCCTCAAAATGATTATTTTTTGCTCCTCTAATCTTCTGAGAATCAGGGATGCCTAATGTTGGCTCGTGGACTCCTCTGCCTCCAAACCCCCCCCCCATAAAATGTTCCTTTATGTGGGGCTCCTCCTTCAGTGACACAATTCTAATCACAACTGACACCTGTTCAGTGTGGCTGAAATCTGAGGTGCAATCTAGAATGATAGAGAAGACCTTTGCCAGCTTGATGTCAATCACCGTTATCGAAATGACCTCGCTGCTCAACAAATCAATGAGTTCATTCTGTATTTGGTGGCCGAGGTAGCTGGTGGTGTGGCTCGAGATCCCTTTTTTGGACACGGTTAAGATGCTCTTTCATGACTGGATCAAATTGTACCATCAGTTTAACATCTTTGAGGAAATGTCCATTTGATGGAGAGTACAGTGTCTCTGTGTGGTCCCCTTAGTGTCAGATCTCTAATAGCCAGAGACTGCACCATAGCAGTCAGACGTGTCAACATCTCTCTCTCCATCTTATCTTTCTCAGCCACAATAAAGTACCATCTCATACTGATCAATTGTTTCCCCTTTTTTGATCCTCATTGCCAGTTCTTTCCATGTTTTCATACAGTTTTGGTGTTCTGGATTGCTGTCGTGTGAAGTCAGCAAAGAACGTGTATGTTTCCAGTCTGTCAGTCCTGAGTTTGCTAAGTTAATTTTCTTCTTAGAAAATAGTTTACAGCAGAAGCTGAAGAGGCTGTTTTTTCTTTCAGAATACACCAACCAACTTCTAGGGATTTCTTTTCACCACTCACCAAGGTCTTCCTGAAATACTGGTGGTGGCAACTTCTTCCATCCCTCTCATTCCTTGGGAAAACAGAATTAGGTGATACCTCACTTGGTCCTCTGCAAACTAGTTGTGTCTGAATTTTGTCAGTCAGAACTGAAGGCCAGTCAGCAGGGTGTAACGGCTGTCCTCGCTGACAGAAGGAGAGGACCAAAACGCAGAGTGGTTAGTGTTCATTATTTAATGAAAGTAAACAGAACACTTCAAGATACAAAACAACGAACGTAACCAAACCGAAAACAGTCCCGTGTGGCACGAACACTGACACGAGATACAAACACCCACAAAAACACACGTGAAACCCCGGCTGCCTAAGTATGATTCTCAATCAGGGACAACGATTGACAGCTGCCTCTGATTGAGAATCATACCAGGCCGAACACACAAAACCCCAACATAGAAAACAACACATAGACAACCCACCCAACTCACGCCCTGACCATACTAAATAAATACAAAACAAGAGAAAACAGGTCAGGAACGTGACACAGGGTCTGTAGACAGTGGTTCATCCTTAGCAGCAGGGTTTGGTGGGGATGCTGCTACAGGCATTTCTAATGGAGAGCACATGGGCATTAGTTTACACACATTATTCACAGCATTTATAGTGGTGTAACATCCCACATACATACACAGTAATAAAAAACATACCTACAATATGGAAACTTAAAACTTTGCAAAAGGAAAATTATTTATTTAGTAAAAAAAAATAAAAACAATCCACCTTTATTTAACCAGGTCGGCCAGTTGAGAACAAGTTCTCATTTATAACTGCGACCTGGCCAAGATAAAGCAAAGCAGTGCGACACATACAGCAACACAGAGTTACTCATGGAATAAACAAACATACAGTCAATAACACAATAGAAAAAAAATAAAGTCTATATACAGTGTGTGTAAATGAGGTAAGATAAGGGAGGTAAGGCAATAAATAGGCCATAGTGGCAAAATAATTACAATTGAGCAATTTAAACACTGGAGTGATAGATGTGCAGAAGATGAATGTATGGGGACGAGGTAGTTGGATGGGCTATGTACAGGTGCAGTGATCTGTGAGCTGCTCTGACAGCTGATGCTTAAAGTTAGTGAGGGAGATATGAGTCTCCAGCTTCAGTGATTTTTGCGATTCGTTCCAGTCACTGGCAGCAGAGAACTGGAAGGAAAGGCAGCCAAAGGAGGTGTTGGCTTTGGGGATGACCAGTGAAATATACCTGCTGGAGTGCGTGCTACGGGTGGGTGCTGCTATGGTGATCAGTGAGCTGAAATAAGGCGGTGCTTTACCTAAGAAAGACTTATAGATGACCTGGAGCCAGTGGGTTTGGCGACGAATATGAAGCGAGGACCAGCCAAAGAGTGCATACAGGTCGCAGTGGTGGGTAGTATATGGGGCTTTGGTGACAAAACGGATGGCACTGCATCCAATTTGCTGAGTACAGTGTTGGAGGCTATTTTGTAAATGACATCGCCGAAGTCGAGGATCGGCAGGATAGTCAGTTTTACGAGGGTATGTTTGGCAGCATGAGTGAAGGATGCTTTGTTGCGAAATAGGATGCGATTCTACATTTAATTTTGGATTGGAGATGCTTAATGTGAGTCTGGAAGGAGAGTTTACAGTCTAACCAGACACCCTGGTATTTGTAGTTGTCCACATATTCTAAGTCAGAACCGTCCAGAGTAGTGATGCTGGACGGGCGGGCGGGTGCGGGCAGCGATCGGTTGAAGACCATGTATTTAGTTGTACATGCATTTAAGAGCAGTTGGAGGCCACGGAAGGAAAGTTGTATGGCATTGAAGCTCGTCTGGAGGTTAGTTAACACAGTTTCCAAAGAAGGGCGAGAAGTATACAGAATGGTGTCGTCTGGCTGAGGAGGTAGATGGCTCCTCATCCTGATACAAAGATACAACATATCAGCATAATATAGACATCTTTTAAGTTAGCCTACAGCATTGGAAATTCCCCTTGCTGAGCTCAGGACCTAGTCAATACAATCACAGAAAACCTTTATGATGTCACCTCAATGAAATTTAACCGAATCAATAATGTGCCAGTTAGATTGTAATTGTTTTGCTGCAGGCTACGCACGTTATCATGATGAAACTGTGTGAAATTATATCCAATGTTATGTAAGTTAGCATAGCAAGCAACATAGCAACATAGGCTAACAAACATAAGAGTTATACTAGCCTATTTCATTACATGCATAATATTATACTCATAAAGAGATGACATAGCTGCATACCTTTAATCTTTTGTGCGTTTCTCCTCTTCTTCGTTCCTCTTTTTCCTAAACTAGGCACCTGATGGCGTAGACCTTAGATTCCCCCTCTCCCCCTACCTCGGGCTTCCAGTGGGGAGACTAAGCATGATAACATGTCAATATGATATCAATCAAGCTAATTTTGCATCACATCAAAATCAATGCATACAAATGTTATTTATGTAGCATGTTTCACAACGATTGCCCCACAGTCCTGAACCCCGTCTAGACCCCCTTAAGAGAAAGCAGCAGCAAAGTGGTAAAGATAAATAAGGAAGAGGATATGAGAGATGAACGAACCCTGTCTCACTCCACACTGCACGGTGATCCACTCAGACCTGCCTGTAATAACACTGCGTTCAAAGTGGTAGAAAAATACCCTTATGATTGAAACATTCTTGAATAGTATACCTGGTATACAGTGCATTTGGAAAGTATTCAGACCCATTGACTTTTTCCACATTTTGTTATGTTACAGACTTATTCGAAAATTGATTTAAAAAATAAAATAATTCTCATCAATCTTCCCACAATACTCGATAATGACAAAGTGAAAACTGGTTTTAAAAATGTTTGCAAATGTATAAAAAACAAAAACAAACAGACATACCTTATTTACTCAAAATTGATCTCAGGTGCATTCTGTTTCCATTGATCATCCTTGAGATGTTTCTACAACTTGATTGGAGTCCACCTGGTGGTAAATTCAATTGATTGGACATGATTTGGAAAGGTGCACACCTGTCTATATAAGGTCTCACAGTTGACAGTGCACATCAGAGCAAAAACCGAGCCGTGAGGTCGAATAAAATGACCGTAGAACTCAGAGACAGGATGGTGTCGAGGTAT
Organism: Salvelinus namaycush; assembly: GCF_016432855.1. Classification (NCBI taxonomy): domain Eukaryota; kingdom Metazoa; phylum Chordata; class Actinopteri; order Salmoniformes; family Salmonidae; genus Salvelinus; species Salvelinus namaycush. The sequence goes on from NW_024061486.1 coordinate 439,179, forward strand.
GTGCCATTTCAGTTTGACATTTTCAATACATTTCCAGAAATTTCAAAACCTGTTTTTGCTGTGTCATTATGGGGTATTGTGTGTGTATATTGATGAGGGGAAAAAAACAAAACGATTTAATCCATTTTAGAATAAGGCTGTAACGTAATAAAGTCGAGGGGTCTGAATACTTTCCGAATGCACCGGATATTGAATCGGATCTCAATATCTTCCAGAGAGTGTCACCATGTGTACTACCAAAAGCATTGAAGTCTTTGAAGTGAGAATGGGCAAATGGGGGGACCATTCTTGCCCTGTTCAGAATCCTGCTTGTTCCTGCCTTAGCTTGGGGTCAATGGCTGACTCCATACACTTTTCGGTGTTAATAGTTGATTAAAAAATGGTTGATAGCATTATCCCCAAACTGAGCTTCACTTTCCAGCATTATGTTGAACATGTTCTCATGAACAACAGATATACTATTTTGTTTACATTGTCAGAAACAGCAATTTAATTGGATTTCTTTGCCATGGCTTACCCACCTTCTCCATTATATAATAATCTGAACTGTTTATGCTGTTGTTCTTGGCACCATTGTAATCATTGACCGTTAAAACACAGGTGTAGGTGTAGACACCATTTATGTGTTTTTGTCATGTTTGGTTCAGCAGATATGAAGGAAAATACATTGTCTGGCTCTGGCAAGAAAAACAATGGGCCACAAAACATGTTTTAGCAATGGCACCCTTTCTGAAAATGCCCAGGACCATAAACTGTACACGTGTACCAAGTTTCAACTTCTATGAAAAAGTTAACATCATTTTCACATATTGCCTGAACTACTGTCAACGTTCCCCCCCCAAATGTAACCCTTCCACAGTTCCACCTCATGTCCATTATACAAATGTCCTGGTATTCCATGAGAGGGATAAATTCAGGTATGGTGGAAAAACAGGAGAATGGAATTTCTGTGTGAGAGTGGAGTGGGAGTCGATTTTACGACACATGAAGTAATACACTCTTAGAAAAAAAGGTTTTCCGAAAGGGTTCTTCGGCTGTCCCCATAAGAGAACCCCTTTTTGTTCCAGGTAGAACTCTTTATGGGTTCCATGTAGAATTTTCTATGGAAAGGGTTCTACATGGAACCCAAAAGGGTTCTTCAAAGGGTTCTCCTATGGGGACAGCCGAAGAAACCGTTTTAGGTTCTAGATAGCACCTTTTTTTTCTCAGAGTGTAATTAATGAAAGACTTTGTGACTGTGGGTTAACTGTGGACCCTATTCAAACTAACACAATCTTACTCCAGGGATCGATCAAAACACATATAATGTTTTGCAGCAGGAAAGCATGTAGTACGATGCAGTTGAAATCTTTTTAGTATCATGCTGTGAACATTGTTTGGTTGACTTAACAAACGACAACGATCCATATTCCAATAGGAGAAGATCCTACTACTGTCTTTGATTGAATCGGGCCCTGCTACAGTAGAAGTGCCATTCAAACTAGAAGTTCCACTCATTTCTCTTGTTGTCAAGGTAATGCAGGATCTCTCCATCTCTCCAGTGGCCTGAGGACATCATGGGGGACATCATGTAAAGTTGGGCCTTTTCATCATAACTTATAATTCAGTTGACAGTCTGAAAATGGGCAAACAGATGAATATGTGACATGATGAGTAAGGGACAGGACGATGACACACACAACACGTCCTCTTCAACTCTTGCTTCAGGAATGATGACCGTACAGTCATAATAGGAAACGGTCTCCAGGCTCCCAATGATTCCATATATTGGCAATACTGTGTTCACACACACACATCCTCTGCAACTCTTGATTCAGGAATGATGACTGTACAGTCAACAAAAAGGCAGATGTAATTTATATGGTCACTATGATTGTTCGATATGACATAACGACACAGTTGCTTATCCCTACGACCTGTTCCAGTCTTGTCAATTGATACATGTGTCCTGCTAAAATAGATTATATTCATTTTTCTCTTGTTGCCACTTGTTAGTTAAGAGGTATATACACAGCAAAAAGACATAGAAAATAGAAAGTTGTGTATTTTTATGCTGTGGATTTAGTCACCTGACTGAATATAGCCGTTATTATTTTGAGATGACATTACGCTATTCCAGGAGGTTAATACCTGATGACGACCAAGGTTTACTATGGATCATAACTGTATTATAACGCGTTTTACCCGACTGCTTTAATGAAGCGTGTAAGTGACAGTGACTCCCTGAGTCCTAGGCTATGCTAGTCAGCGTTTCTGATGAGGAGGATCCCGGATCTGGGAGGGGGGGGGTTTAATGAAGCGTGTAAGTGACAGTGACTCCCTGAGTCCGTACCCTTATCGGCTGTTGAAGAGAGAAATGATCAGCCCAAGTATTTTACTGTATCATCAATACTTTGGTACATGTACATGTCTGTCACGCCCTGACCTTAGTTTTCTATGTTTTCTGTATTATTTTGGTCAGGTCAGGGTGTGACGAGGGCGGGTATGCTTGTTTGTCCTGTCTAGGTGTGTTTGCTAGTCTAGGGGTGTTTGTTAGTCTAGGTTTATTATAGGTCTACGGTGGCCTGAATTGGTTCAACGATAAACAGCTGTCTCTCATTGGGGATCCTATATAGGTTGCCATTTTCCATTTAGGTTTTGTGGGTAGTTGTTTATGTGTAGTTGCATGTCAGCACTCGTGTCTTATAGCTTCACGTTAGTTTGGTTAAATGTTCTTCGTAAATTAAAGAAGAATGCGTTCTGCATTCACATCACGCTGCGCCTTGGTCTACTCCTTACGACGAACGTGACAATGTTAGACATTGAGCAGGTGCACTTATCCAGAGCGGCTTACAGTTTGTGCATTCATCTTAAGAAAGCAAGGTTGGACAATCACATATCACAGTCGTACTGTGAGGACATCAATACGTCTATTTATTTTTTTATTTATTTCACCTTTATTTAACCAGGTAGGCAAATTGAGAACACGTTCTCATTTACAATTGCGACCTGGCCAAGATAAAGCAAAGCAGTTCGACACATACAACAACACATAGTTACACATGGAGTAAAACAAACATACAAACATACACAAACATTCATAATACAGTGAAAAATAAGTCTATATACAATGTGAGCAAGTGAGGTGAGATAAGGGAGGTGAAGGCAAACAAAATATATATATAAATAAATAAAAATATAAAAAAGGCCAAGGTGGCGAAGTAAATACAATATAGCAAGTAAAAAAAACACTGGAATGGTTGGTTTGCAGTGGAAGAAAGTGTAAAGTAGAGATAGAAATAATGGGGTGCAAAGGAGCAAAATAAATAAATAAATACAGTAGGTAAAGAGGTAGTTGTTTGGGCTAAATTATAGATGGGCTATGTACAGGTGCAGTAATCTATGAGCTGCTCTGACAGCTGGTGCTTAAAGCTAGTGAGGGAGATAAGTGTTTCCAGTTTCAGAGATTTTTGTAGTTCGTTCCAGTCATTGGCAGCAGAGAACTGGAAGGAGAGGCGGCCAAAGGAAGAATTGGTTTTGGGGGTGACCAGAGAGATATACCTGCTGGAGCGCGTGCTACAGGTAGGTGCTGCTATGGTGACCAGCGAGCTGAGATAAGGGGGGACTTTACCTAGCAGGGTCTTGTAGATGACCTGGAGCCAGTGGGTTTGGCGACGAGTATGAAGCGAGGGCCAGCCAACGAGAGTGTACAGGTCGCAGTGGTGGGTAGTATATGGGGCTTTGGTGACAAAACGGATGGCACTGTGATAGACTGCATCCAATTTATTGAGTAGGGTTTTGGAGGCTATTTTGTAAATGACATCACCGAAGTCGAGGATTGGTAGGATGGTCAGTTTTACAAGGGTATGTTTGGCAGCATGAGTGAAGGATGCTTTGTTGCGGAATAGGAAGCCAATTCTAGATTTAACTTTGGATTGGAGATGTTTGATGTGAGTCTGGAAGGAGAGTTTACAGTCTAACCAGACACCTAGGTATTTGTAGTTGTCCACATATTCTAAGTCAGAGCCGTCCAGAGTAGTGATGTTGGACAGGCGGGCAGGTGCAGGCAGCGATCGGTTGAAGAGCATGCATTTAGTTTTACTTGTATTTAAGAGCAATTGGAGGCCACGGAAGGAGAGTTGTATGGCATTGAAGCTCGCCTGGAGGGTTGTTAACACAGTGTCAAAAGAAGGGCCAGAAGTATACAGAATAGTGTCGTCTGCGTAGAGGTGGATCAGAGAATCACCAGCAGCAAGAGCGACATCATTGATGTATACAGAGAAGAGAGTCGGTCCAAGAATTGAACCCTGTGGCACCCCCATAGAGACTGCCAGAGGCCCGGACAACAGACCCTCCGATTTGACACACTGAACTCGATCAGAGAAGTAGTTGGTGAACCAGGCGAGGCAATCATTAGAGAAACCAAGGCTGTCGAGTCTGCCGATGAGGATGTGGTGATTGACAGAGTCAAAAGCCTTGGCCAGGTCAATGAATACGGCTGCACAGTATTGTTTCCTATCGATGGCGGTTAAGATATCGTTTATGACCTTGAGCGTGGCTGAGGTGCACCCATGACCAGCTCTGAAACCAGATTGCATAGCAGAGAAGGTATGGTGGGATTCGAAATGGTCGGTAATCTGTTTGTTGACTTGGCTTTCGAAGACCTTAGAAAGGCAGGGTAGGATAGATATAGGTCTGTAGCTGTTAGGGTCAAGAGTGTCCCCCCCTTTGAAGAGCGGGATAACCACAGCTGCTTTCCAATCTTTGGGAATCTCAGACGACACGAAAGAGAGGTTGAAAAGGCTAGTAATAGGGGTGGCAACAATTTCAGCAGATAGTTTTAGAAAGAAAGGGTCCAGATTATCTAGCCCGGCTGATTTGTAAGGGTCCAGATTTTGCAGCTCTTTCAGAACATCAGCTGACTGTATTTGGGAGAAAGAGAAATGGGGAAGGCTTGGGCGAGTAGCAGAGGGGAGGGCAGTGCTGTTGACCGGGGTAGGGGTAGCCAGGTGGAAAGCATGGCCAGCCGTAGAAAAATGCTTATTGAAATTCTCAATTATAGTGGATTTGTCGGTGGTGACAGTGTTTCCTATCTTCAGTGCAGTTGGAAGCTGGGAGGAGGTGTTCTTATTCTCCATGGACTTTACAGTGTCCCAGAACTTTTTTGAATTTGTGTTGCAGGAAGCAAATTTCTGCTTGAAAAAGCTAGCCTTGGCTTTTCTAACTGCCTGTGTATATTGGTTTCTAGCTTCCCTGAAAAGTTGCATATCACGGGGGCTGTTCGATGCTAATGCAGAACGCCATAGGATGTTTTTCTGTTGGTTAAGGGCAGTCAGGTCAGGAGAGAACCAAGGGCTATATCTGTTCCTGGTTCTAAATTTCTTGAATGGGGCATGCTTATTCAAGATGGTGAGGAAGGCATTTAAAAAAAATATCCAGGCATCCTCTACTGACGGGATGAGATCAATATCCTTCCAGGATACCTCGGCCAGGTCGATTAGAAAGGCCTGCTCGCTGAAGTGTTTCAGGGAGCGTTTGACAGTGATGAGTGGAGGTCGTTTGACCGCTGACCCATTACGGATGCAGGCAATGAGGCAGTGATCGCTGAGATCTTGGTTGAAAACAGCAGAGGTGTATTTGGAGGGCAAGTTGGTTAGGATGATATCTATGAGGGTACCCGTGTTTACGGAATTGGGGTGGTACCTGGTAGGTTCATTGATAATTTGTGTGAGATTGAGGGCATCAAGCTTAGATTGTAGGATGGCTGGGGTGTTAAGCATGTTCCAATTTAGGTCGCCTAGCAGCACGAGCTCTGAAGATAGATGGGGGGCAATCAGTTCACATATGGTGTCCAGTGCACAGCTGGGGGCAGAGGGTGGTCTATAGCAGGCGGCAACGGTGAGAGACTTGTTTTTAGAGAGGTGGATTTTTAAAAGTAGAAGTTCAAATTGTTTGGGAACAGACCTGGATAGTAAAACAGAACTCTGCAGGCAATCTTTGCAGTAGATTGCAACACCGCCCCCTTTGGCCGTTCTATCTTGTCTGAAAATCTTGTAGTTGGGGATGAAAATGTCAGAATTTTTGGTGGTCTTCCTAAGCCAGGATTCAGACACGGCTAAAACATCTGGGTTGGCAGAGTGTGCTAAAGCAGTGAACAAAACAAACTTAGGGAGGAGGCTTCTAATGTTAACATGCATGAAACCAAGGCTATTACGGTTACAGAAGTCATCAAAAGAGAGCGCCTGGGGAATAGGAGTGGAGCTAGGTACTGCAGGGCCTGGATTCACCTCTACATCACCAGAGGAACAGAGGAGGAGTAGGATAAGGGTACGGCTAAAAGCTATGAGAATTGGTCGTCTAGAACGTCTAGAACAGAGAGTAAAAGGAAGTTTCTGGGGGAAATAAAATAGCTTCAAGGAATAATGTACAGACAAAGGTATGGTAGGATGTGAATACAGTGGAGGTAAACCTAGGTATTGAGTGATGATGAGAGAGATATTGTCTCTAGAAACATCATTGAAACCAGGTGATGTCATCGCATATGTGGGTGGTGGAACTGAAAGGTTGGATATGGTATAGTGAGCAGGGCTAGAGGCTCTACAGTGAAATAAGCCAATAAACACTAACCAGAACAGCAATGGACAAGGCATATTTACATTAAGGAGAGGCATGCTTAATCGAGTGATCAATAAGGGTCCAGTGAGTAGAGGTTGGTTGGGGTCACGGCGATCCAGACAGCTGGCCGGGTAGATGGCTATCGGTAGCAAGATAGCATAGGATGGAGGTCTATTTTTAGACACCTCGTGCGTTTCCGTCTGTAGATTAGTGGGGTTCCGTGTGGTAGAGGGGATCAATCCAATTGGCAAAATAGATATAGTGACCCAAGAAAAAATTGTCCGATATACTTATTCAGATAGCAGCCGATAAGACAGCTAACGATTAGCGGGCCCCAGATGAGCGTTCCGGGTAACGTCGCGACGGAGGTGCCAGTTGGATAACTCCCTCGGGCAGATAACGTCGGCAGTCAGTCGTGAAGGCCCGGTGGGGCTCCGTGCAAATGTCCAGAGCCTGCGGCTGAAATCCGGGGACACTGAGAAAAAAAAAAGGCCCGGTATGCTCCGGTCGGAGTCGCGTTGCACAAAAGTGCCGGTAGATTATCGAGCTAAAGGAATAGGTGATGACCACAAAACGTGGGCAGCTGAAACACCAACGCTAGCCAGCAAACCGGCTAACTTCTGGGCAGCTTCAGATTAGCTTCTAGCTAGCTTCCGGCTAGCTTCTGGTTAGCTTTCTGGCTAGCTTCTGATTAGCCCCTGGCTAGCTTCCACTGTGGATTTTCAGATTTGAGGTAAATAATACTTTTTTTTGTAATTGGTAAGGCGGGTTGCAGGAAAGCTTTTGTAGTTGAGTTCTTGGATAATAAAATATATAAAGATATGTGAAGAAAGGTGTAAATATATATATATACAGGACACGACAATACGAGGACAAAATGACGTCTGAACTGCTAAGCCATCTTGGAACCAAAAAAAAGAGTATACACTGAGGCTGTGAGGACATCAATACGTCTATACACTGAGGCTGTGAGGACATCAATACGTCTATACACTGAGGCTGTGAGGACATCAATACGTCCATACACTGAGGCTGTGAGGACATCAATACGTCTGTACACTGAGGCTGTGAGGACATCAATACGTCTATACACTGAGGCTGTGAGGACATCAATACGTCTATACACTGAGGCTGTGAGGACATCAATACGTCTATACACTGAGGCTGTGAGGACATCAATACGTCCGTACACTGAGGCTGTGAGGATATCAATACGTCTATACACTGAGGCTGTGAGGACATCAATACGTCTATACACTGAGGCTGTGAGGACATCAATACGTCTATACACTGAGGCTGTGAGGACATCAATACGTCTACACACTGAGGCTGTGAGGATATCAATACGTCTATACACTGAGGCTGTGAGGACATCAATACGTCTACACACTGAGGCTGTGAGGACATCAATACGTCTATACACTGAGGCTGTGAGGATATCAATACGTCTACACACTGAGGCTGTGAGGACATCAATACGTCTACACACTGAGGCTGTGAGGATATCAATACGTCTACACACTGAGGCTGTGAGGATATCAATACGTCTACACACTGAGGCTGTGAGGATATCAATACGTCTACACACTGAGGCTGTGAGGATATCAATACGTCTACACACTGAGGCTGTGAGGATATCAATACGTCTACACACTGAGGCTGTGAGGACATCAATACGTCTACACACTGAGGCTGTGAGGATATCAATACGTCTATACACTGAGGCTGTGAGGACATCAATACGTCTATACACTGAGGCTGTGAGGACATCAATACGTCTATACACTGAGGCTGTGAGGACATCAATACGTCTATACACTGAGGCTGTGAGGACATCAATACGTCTATACACTGAGGCTGTGAGGACATCAATACGTCCGTACACTGAGGCTGTGAGGACATCAATACGTCTATACACTGAGGCTGTGAGGACATCAATACGTCTACACACTGAGGCTGTGAGGACATCAATACGTCTATACACTGAGGCTGTGAGGACATCAATACGTCTGTACACTGAGGCTGTGAGGACATCAATACGTCTATACACTGAGGCTGTGAGGACATCAATACGTCTATACACTGAGGCTGTGAGGACATCAATACGTCTGTACACTGAGGCTGTGAGGACATCAATACGTCCGTACACTGAGGCTGTGAGGACATCAATACGTCTATACACTGAGGCTGTGAGGACATCAATACGTCTATACACTGAGGCTGTGAGGACATCAATACGTCTATACACTGAGGCTGTGAGGACATCAATACGTCCGTACACTGAGGCTGTGAGGACATCAATACGTCTATACACTGAGGCTATGAGGACATCAATACGTCTACACACTGAGGCTGTGAGGACATCAATACGTCTATACACTGAGGCTGTGAGGACATCAATACGTCTACACACTGAGGCTGTGAGGACATCAATACGTCTATACACTGAGGCTGTGAGGACATCAATACGTCTATACACTGAGGCTGTGAGGACATCAATACGTCTATACACTGAGGCTGTGAGGACATCAATACGTCTATACACTGAGGCTGTGAGGACATCAATACGTCCGTACACTGAGGCTGTGAGGACATCAATACGTCTATACACTGAGGCTGTGAGGACATCAATACGTCTACACACTGAGGCTGTGAGGACATCAATACGTCTATACACTGAGGCTGTGAGGACATCAATACGTCTGTACACTGAGGCTGTGAGGACATCAATACGTCTACACACTGAGGCTGTGAGGACATCAATACGTCTATACACTGAGGCTGTGAGGACATCAATACGTCTACACACTGAGGCTGTGAGGACATCAATACGTCTACACACTGAGGCTGTGAGGACATCAATACGTCCATACACTGAGGCTGTGAGGACATCAATACGTCTACACACTGAGGCTGTGAGGACAGACTCTGGGAGACGAGAAGCAAGTACAGGAAGTGAATATTTAATAAATTACAGACAGGAAACAAAACAAGGACGGCGTCCGGACAGGGGGAACAAAACAACATTAATGCTGACACGGGACTGTAGGTGCGAGTAAGGATGACAAAAGGCAGAGATTGGTACCGTTTACAGGGAATTTATTCCGTCACACGGTAAATTTGGGGGAAAGGGGCTGGATGGAACTTAAGCAAAGAAAGTAAATATCAAAGCCCCCTCTCCTACCTTACTTGCCTACCCACTACTTACCTAACTTAGCACCACCTGATGCCCTAACCAAAATACAGGGGGTGGTCCACCCAGGTCTTACCTAGTGTGCATAGACAGAGTATATACTACGGGTATATGTATGCCCGCGGGCCTCTTGCCTAAGCACTCCCAAGGTGCCTTCCCCTTCCCCCCTGGGAACAACAGAATAACAAAAACTATTTAAATAATCAAACCACTAATCATCTCTCTCCTAACAACAACCAACACAGGATATCATCCTCTTCTCTCTTCTCTCTTCTCTCTTCTCTCTTCTCTCTTCTCTCTTCTCTCTTCTCTCTTCTCTCTGAAATCATCTAACATAGGACCTACCAATCTTCTCTTCTGAGAAACAGAACACTGGCTTATATAGCTTCAGAAGGAGTCGGTAATTGAAGACAGCTGCGTCCTCTGACGAGAGGGCGGGGTCAGCTCCAATTTGCCATGGAGTCGACCAATCAGCTGCTTGGGGTGGGATTCCAGGAAGCCATTTTCCTGAAACACACACGCATACAAACCACAACACAGAAACTGGGGAACGTAACAGTGGAGAAAAGTCAGAGTTGGTTGGAGGAGAAAAGTCAAGTGTTGGTGTTAGTTCACTAAAGGCAAGTAATTATCCCAAATGAAACATTGGGAACTCGGTCCAGGGGCATTGATTCAAACCTGTCTGTTTTCATTCCCTGCTACCTCAGAACAGTCCCTGTCCAATCTATAATAACCAGGTCTATACAACAGTAGCACCACATTGATGGATAGATGGAAGAATTAGTCACTGTGTGTGTGTGTGTGTGTGTGTGTGTGTGTGTGTGTGTGTGTGTGTGTGTGTGTGTGTGTGTGTGTGTGTGTGTGTGTGTGTCTGTATGTGTGTGAATATTATTGTGTGTGTTTGTGTGGGTGTGCTTGAGTCTTTGTCTGTGTTTGTATTTCTGTGTCTGTGTCTAGGCTGAATAGGATAGAACTGAAAAGTCTTGAGGCAAAGAGGAGATATGAGTTGATTAAGTTGAAGACATTTTCAAATGAGTAAATGACCCCGGCAATAGAAAGAACTGTGATATAATATCGATTCGCCATTTCATTTACCGGCATTGTCCCCGTTAACTTATCAGATGTTATCTTGTCTGAGGGCGGCTGACACAATGATATTTCTGTCTGTTTCCGTCTCCAGACATGATCCACTGTACAAGACGTGTTATCTCTTTTATGATGAGAACAGTAATGCTGTATCAGCAGTGTAGAACATCGAGACTCCTTCACTGTAGGCGCCCCAAGTAGCACCCTCTTCCCTTCGTCGTGCACTACCTTTGACCAGGGTCTGTTGTTGTACTATATTGGGAATAGGGTGCCATTTGGGACATAGATAATGTCTGACACTCAGCTGTTAAACACGACGCCCTCTGTTGCTGTCCATTTTCACCCTGTCCATTTTCACCCTGTCCATTTTCACCCTGTCCATTTTCACCCTGTCCATTTTCACTCTGTCCATTTTCACCCTGTCCATTTTCACCCTGTCCATTTTCACCCTGTCCATTTTCACCCTGTCCATTTTCACCCTGTCCATTTTCACCCTGTCCATTTTCACCCTGTCCATTTTCACCCTGTCCATTTTCACCCTGTCCATTTTCACTCTGTCCATGAGATAAGTGAGAAGAAAAGCAACATTTATGAACTATATTCCATGATTTAGGTATTCGGGACATGAACTCAGCTGCACAACGTTGGTTTAACTAACATTTTAGAAAGATAGGCAGAGAGACGGAGAGAGCGACAGAGAGCGTGAGACAGAGAGAGTGAGGGCATGTCACCATAACTACCTCTCTGCTATGATGCCCTCTAAGGGCATGTCACCATAACTACCTCTCTGTTATGATGCTCTCTAAGGGCATGTCACCATAACTACCTGTCTGCTATGATGCCCTCCAAGGGCATGTCACCATAGCTACCTCTCTGTTATGATGTCCTCTAAGGGCATGTCACCATAACTACCTCTCTGTTATGATGCCCTCTAAGGGCATGTCACCATAACTACCTGTCTGTTATGATGCCCTCTAAGGGCATGTCACCATAACTACCTGTCTGTTATGATGCCCTCTAAGGGCATGTCACCATAACTACCTCTCTGTTATGATGCCCTCTAAGGGCATGTCACCATAACTACCTCTCTGTTATGATGCCCTCTAAGGGCATGTCACCATAACTACCTCTCTGTTATGATGCCCTCTAAGGGCATGTCACCATAACTACCTCTCTGTTATGATGCCCTCTAAGGGCATGTCACCATAACTACCTCTCTGTTATGATGCTCTCTAAGGGCATGTCACCATAACTACCTCTCTGTTATGATGCCCTCTAAGGGCATGTCACCATAGCTACCTCTCTGTTATGATGTCCTCTAAGGGCATGTCACCATAGCTACCTGTCTGCTATGATGCCCTCTAAGGGCATGTCACCATAACTACCTCTCTGTTATGATGCCCTCTAAGGGCATGTCACCATAACTACCTCTCTGTTATGATGCCCTCTAAGGGCATGTCACCATAACTACCTCTCTGTTATGATGCCCTCTAAGGGCATGTCACCATAACTACCTCTCTGTTATGATGCCCTCTAAGGGCATGTCACCATAACTACCTCTCTGTTATGATGCCCTCTAAGGGCATGTCACCATAACTACCTCTCTGTTATGATGCCCTCTAAGGGCATGTCACCATAACTACCTCTCTGTTATGATGCCCTCTAAGGGCATGTCACCATAACTACCTCTCTGTTATGATGCCCTCTAAGGGCATGTCACCATAACTACCTCTCTGTTATGATGCCCTCTAAGGGCATGTCACCATAACTACCTGTCTGTTATGATGCCCTCTAAGGGCATGTCACCATAACTACCTCTCTGCTATGATGCCCTCTAAGGGCCTGTCACCATAACTACCTCTCTGTTATGATGCCCTCTAAGGGCATGTCACCATAACTACCTCTCTGTTATGATGCCCTCTAAGGGCATGTCACCATAACTACCTCTCTGTTATGATGCCCTCTAAGGGCATGTCACCATAACTACCTCTCTGTTATGATGCCCTCTAAGGGCCTGTCACCATAACTACCTGTCTGTTATGATGCCCTCTAAGGGCATGTCACCATAACTACCTCTCTGTTATGATGTCCTCTAAGGGCATGTCACCATAACTACCTGTCTGTTATGATGCCCTCTAAGGGCATGTCACCATAACTACCTCTCTGTTATGATGCCCTCTAAGGGCATGTCACCATAACTACCTCTCTGTTATGATGCCCTCTAAGGGCATGTCACCATAACTACCTCTCTGTTATGATGTCCTCTAAGGGCATGTCACCATAACTACCTGTCTGTTATGATGCCCTCTAAGGGCATGTCACCATAGCTACCTCTCTGTTATGATGCTCTCTAAGGGCATGTCACCATAACTACCTGTCTGTTATGATGTCCTCTAAGGGCATGTCACCATAGCTACCTCTCTGTTATGATGCCCTCTAAGGGCATGTCACCATAACTACCTCTCTGTTATGATGCCCTCTAAGGGCATGTCACCATAACTACCTCTCTGTTATGATGCTCTCTAAGGGCATGTCACCATAGCTACCTCTCTGTTATGATGTCCTCTAAGGGCATGTCACCATAACTACCTGTCTGTTATGATGTCCTCTAAGGGCATGTCACCATAGCTACCTCTCTGTTATGATGCCATCTAAGGGCATGTCACCATAACTACCTCTCTGTTATGATGCTCTCTAAGGGCATGTCACCATAACTACCTCTCTGTTATGATGCCCTCTAAGGGCATGTCACCATAACTACCTCTCTGTTATGATGCCCTCTAAGGGCATGTCACCATAACTACCTCTCTGTTATTATGCCCTCTAAGGGCATGTCACCATAACTACCTCTCTGCTATGATGTCCTCTAAGGGCCTGTCACCACAACTACCTCTCTGTTATGATGCCCTCTAAGGGCATGTCACCATAACTACCTCTCTGTTATGATGCTCTCTAAGGGCATGTCACCATAACTACCTCTCTGTTATGATGCCCTCTAAGGGCATGTCACCATAACTACCTCTCTGTTATGATGCCCTCTAAGGGCATGTCACCATAACTACCTCTCTGCTATGATGTCCTCTAAGGGCATGTCACCATAACTACCTCTCTGTTATGATGTCCTCTAAGGGCATGTCACCATAACTACCTCTCTGCTATGATGTCCTCTAAGGGCATGTCACCATAACTACCTCTCTGCTATGATGCCCTCTAAGGGCATGTCACCATAACTACCTCTCTGTTATGATGCCCTCTAAGGGCATGTCACCATAACTACCTCTCTGTTATGATGCCCTCTAAGGGCATGTCACCATAACTACCTCTCTGTTATGATGCTCTCTAAGGGCATGTCACCATAACTACCTCTCTGTTATGATGTCCTCTAAGGGCATGTCACCATAACTACCTCTCTGTTATGATGCCCTCTAAGGGCATGTCACCATAACTACCTCTCTGTTATGATGCTCTCTAAGGGCATGTCACCATAACTACCTCTCTGTTATGATGTCCTCTAAGGGCATGTCACCATAACTACCTCTCTGTTATGATGCCCTCTAAGGGCATGTCACCATAACTACCTCTCTGTTATGATGCCCTCTAAGGGCATGTCACCATAACTACCTGTCTGTTATGATGCCCTCTAAGGGCATGTCACCATAACTACCTGTCTGCTATGATGCCCTCTAAGGGCATGTAATGGCTTCCTCTGTCCAGTGTCTGTGTTATTTTGCCTATATTAATCTTTTATTTTTATTGGCCAGTCTGAGATATGGCTCTGCCTAGAAGGCCAGCATCCCGGAGTCACCTCTTGACTGTTGACATTGAGACTGGTGTTTTGTGGGTACTATTTAATGAAGCTGCCAGTTGAGGAGTTGTGAGGCATCTGTTTCTCAATCTAGACACTCTAACGTACTTGTCGTCTTGCTCAGTTATGCACCGGGACCTCCCACTCTTTCTATTCTGGTTAGAGACAGTTTGTGCTGTTCTGTGAAGGGAGTAGTACACAACGTTGTACGAGATCTTCAGTTTCTTGGCAATTTCTCGCATGGAATAGCCTTCATTTCTCAGAACAAGAATAGACTGACGAGTTTCAGAAGAAAGTCTTTGTTTCTGGCCATTTTGAGCCTGTAATCGAACCCACAAATGCTGATGCTCCAGATACTCAACTAGACTAAAGTAGGCCAGTTTTATTGCTTCTTTAATCAGGACAACAGTTCTCAGCTGTGCTAACATAATTGCAAAAGTGTTTTCTAATGATTTATTAGCTTTTTAAAATGATAAACTTGAATTAGCTAACACAACGTGCCGTTGGAACACAAGAGTGATGATTGCTGATAATGAGCGTCTGTACACCTATGTAGATATTCTATTTTTTTTAAATCTAGCTACAATAGTCATTTACAACATTAATAACAGTGTCTACATTGTATTTCTGATAATTCTTATGTTATTTTAATGGACAGAAATGTTGCTTTTCTTTCAAAAACAAGTACATTTCTAATTGACCCCAAACTTTTGAACGGTAGTGTACATTATATATATATTATTTTTTTACATATTTTTTTCTTCCCATTTTCAAACAGTACATTTTATATTTAACCAACGGGGCTATACATTTGTGCGAGTTTTTTTTTGTTGCCTGGGTAACCTTGTTTCACTGCCAAAAATACAATTAAACCATCTAGTGTTCAGCGAAATAATGTCAAATACAGGTAGCCTAGTCAAATAGTTAACATCCAATCACATTAACCGTTACACTCTCGCGAGAAACCTTCACTCTTCCGCAGACATTTAGAAACGAAACATGACAATTTGAAAAATAAGAGCGAGAATAAAGACGACTTTCAAGTAGTAAGACATGTATAAAAGCAACAGATACCATTAATAAGAAGGGGCTAGAAGCATCTTTTAAGGTGAGCTACCGAGTGGCTAGGACAGGCAAGCCCCATACTATTGTGGAGGACTTAATTATTCCTGCTGCCGCGGATATGGCTGGGACAATGCTGTGGAAAAAATCCAAAAAAACTATACAGACAATGCCTTCATCAAACAACACTGTTTCACAACGCATCAGTGACATGGCAGGAGATGTTTCGAAACAATTACTGCTTCGCATACAAGCCAGTGAATTCTATGCGTTACAGCTGGTTGAGTCAACAGACGTAGCAGGCTTGGCACAGCTCCTGGTGTAGGTCCGTTACGTTTATGGGGGGTCAATTAAGGAAGACATCCTCTTCTGGAAACCAGGAGAACAGGAGAGGATATTTTTTAAAGTACTGGACAGCTTTGTGACATCATGTGTTGGTATCTGTACTGATGGCACAAAAGCCATGACAGGGAGACATAGTGGAGGGGTAACGCGTGTGCAAGCAGTTGCCCCCGACGCCACTTGGGTACACTGCAGCATCCACTGAGATACTCTTGCTGCCAAGGGAATGCCTGACAGCTTGAAAGACGTTTTGGTCACGACAGTGAAAGTGGTTAACTTTGTATTTTTTGCATTATGCAATGATATGGGCAGCGACCGTAAAATGAGGTACGCGTAAACATGACAGATATGGCAAACCTGCAAATCCATATTTGGAAGTGCTAAGGTCACCTGACTTTTGGCAGGGATTTGAAGCCAAGAAAAATACAAAAAGTTTTCACGCGTAGAAAGCGATTTGTATAAATCGCTGGCAGCCTCTCGTTCGGCCATGTTGATGCCTGCCTTTCAAGGCTGCAGAAATTATAGTATGTTTACTATAGTATGTTAACTATAGTATGTTAACCAAATTAGTAACCATAGTACATAGTCCAATGTAAATAATCGAAACCCTAGATTACTCTATATTTGCAACACTATTGCGGTGTACACTCGTTCATCACCCAAATAGTTTAATTAGCTGGCCAGCGTGATAGCGCCACTAAACGTGAAGGATATGCCATACTTTGTTAGTGATTATAATCCATCCTCTGTCTCATGTTGCACAGACGACGAGCATTAAGGAGATATAAGTATTCCCGAAGCCTCTAACCGTTTCTCCAGGAGAGACATGCAAAAGGTAGAGATGTAGGATATGGGATCAGATCAACAACACAGCTGCCAACACTCCTCTTATTTACGTTGGACATCACATATATCATATATAAAAATCACATCATAAAGATATGAATGCACAGTGCACTGTTTTGAACATTGGACAGCCTGTGTTACAAGTGATGACCGTTTTGAGTTTTGTGTTTTAGAGTTTTGAGAAATGACCACAAGGTTCTGAAATCAGTGCCAACGGGATTGTAAAAAACGGTATAAATAATTTCTAAAGCGGTATATAGATTTACAAATTATAAATGTGTTTGTTTGTGGATAGTGAATTGCATTAGCGAAAAGTGATTTACATTTGTGTGTAGTGTGTCGTAGTGTGAGTGTGTGTGTGTGTGTAGTTTGTAGCGTGCGTATGTGTGTGTGTGTGTGTGTTGCGTGTGTGTGTGTAGAGTGTGTGTGTGTGTAGTTTGTAGCATGCGTGTGTGTGGTGCGTGTGTGTGTAGAGTGTGTGTTGTGTGTGTGTGTGTAGTGTGTGTAGAGTGTGTTGTGTGTAGAGTGTGTGTAGAGTGTGTGTTGTGTGTAGTGTGTTTCACAGTGTAGCCTCCTAATGCAACATTCATATAGACAGATGTTTGAGTCTAAATCCCACATGACCACAATACTGAGACTCATTAGGACGGTATCCCAAATGGCACCCTTTTCCCCTACTTAGTGCATTACTTTACACCAGGGCACATAGGTCTCCAGTCAACAGTAGTGCACTATATAGGGGACACAGGACCATTTGGTACACATCCAATACACTACATGACTAAAAGTATGTCGACACCTACTCGTCCAACATCTAATTTCAAAATCATGGGCATTAATATGGAGTTGGTCCCCCCCCCCCCCTTTGCTGCTATAACAGCCTCCCCTCTTCTGGGAAGGCTTTCCACTAGATGATGGAACATTGCTGCTATAACAGCCTCCCCTCTTCTGGGAAGGCTTTCCACTAGATGTTGGAACATTGCTGCTATAACAGCCTCCACTCTTCTGGGAAGGCTTTCCACTAGATGTTGGAACATTGCTGCTATAACAGCCTCCACTCTTCTGGGAAGGCTTTCCACTAGATGTTGGAACATTGCTGCTATAACAGCCTCCACTCTTCTGGGAAGGCTTTCCACTAGATGATGGAACATTGCTGCTATAACAGCCTCCCCTCTTCTGGGAAGGCTTTCCACTAGATGATGGAACATTGCTGCTATAACAGCCTCCCCTCTTCTGGGAAGGCTTTCCACTAGATGATGGAACATTGCTGCGGGGGACTTGCTTCCATTCAGCCACAAGAGAATTAGTGAGGTCGGGCACTGATGTTGGGCGATTAGGCCTGGCTCACAGTCGGCGTTCCAATTCATCCCAAAGGTGTTCGATGGGGTTGAGGTCAGGCCTCTGCGCATGCCAGTCAAGTTGTGCCACACCGATCTTGAAAAAACATTTCTGTATGGACTTCGCTTCTTGCACGGAGGCATTGTCATGCTAAAACAGGAAAGGGCCTTCCCCAAACTGTTGCCACAAAGTTGGAAGCACAGAATCATCTAGAATGTCAGTGTATGCTGTAGCATTAAGATTTCCCTTCACTGGAACTAAGGGGCCTGAACCATGAAAAACAGCCCCAGATCATTATTCCTCCTCCAAACTTTACAGTTGGCACTATACATTTAAGAATATAAATATGACCTTTAATTAACTAGGCAAGTCAGTTTAAGAACAAATTCTTATTTTCAATGATGGCCCAGGAACAGTGTTCCTTGTTCAGTGGCATGATTCAATCAATGATTAGATCTTGCAACCTTTTGGTAACAAGTCCAACGCTCTAACCACTAGGCTACCCGCCGCTACCTGCATTTGGGCAGGTAGCGTTCTCCTGGCATCCGCCAAACCCAGATTCGTCCGTCGGACTGCCAGAAGGTGAAGTGTGATTTATCACTCCAGAGAACACGTTTCCAACTGCTCCAGAGTCCAATGGAAGCCATGGAAACCCATTTCATGATGCTCCCGCCATGGGAACCCATTTCATGATGCTCCCGCCATGGGAACCCATTTCATGATGCTCCCGCCATGGGAACCCATTTCATGATGCTCCCGCCATGGGAACCCATTTCATGACGCTCCCGCCATGGGAACCCATTTCATGACGCTCCCGCCATGGGAACCCATTTCATGATGCTCCCGCCATGGAAACCCATTTCATGACGCTCCCGCCATGGGAACCCATTTCATGATGCTCCCGCCATGGAAACCCATTTCATGACGCTCCCGCCATGGGAACCCATTTCATGACGCTCCCGCCATGGGAACCCATTTCATGACGCTCCCGCCATGGGAACCCATTTCATGACGCTCCCGCCATGGGAACCCATTTCATGACGCTCCCGCCATGGAAACCCATTTCATGACGCTCCCGCCATGGGAACCCATTTCATGACGCTCCCGCCATGGGAACCCAATTCATGATGCTCCCGCCATGGAAACTCATTTCATGATGCTCCCGCCATGGAAACTCATTTCATGATGCTCCCGCCATGGGAACCCATTTCATGATGCTCCCGCCATGGGAACCCATTTCATGATGCTCCCGCCATGGAAACCCATTTCATGACGCTCCCGCCATGGAAACCCATTTCATGACGCTCCCGCAATGGGAACCCATTTCATGACGCTCCCGCCATGGGAACCCATTTCATGATGCTCCCGCCATGGGAACCCATTTCATGATGCTCCCGGCGAATAGTTATGCTGATGCTGACTTGTTGGAAAGGTGGCCAGAGTCGCCCTCCTGTCCGGGGCCCGCTGCGAGGGTCCCCAGTCCGGGGTCGCATCCTATGACGGTGCCACGTTTGAGAAAGTGACTGAGCTCTTCATGAAGGCCATTCTACTGTTTCCCCTATGGAGATTGCATGGGCTTGTGTGCTCGATTTTTTTTTTATACACCTGTCAGCAACGGGTGTGGCTGAAATAGAATCCACTAATTTGATGGGGTTGTCCACGTGCTTTTGGACCGCCCTGTCGTTTTACGGCTGCCGTCTCATCGTCATCATTTTATGCCTGAGTGCTGCAGAGCAGAGCCAGCAGAGAGGTAATTCTGCTCTGTTACTGACAGACAACGCCCGCTGGGAAGCAGGCTGAGTCACAAACGACACCCTATTCCTTATTGAATGCACTACTTTTGACCAAGGGTTCCTTACGGGAATAGGGCGCCATTAGGGACGCAAAACACAGAGACTGATGGCTCTGATCTTTAATAACTCTCTAGTGATGCCAAAGGGGCTCTGGTCGAAAGCAATACGATGCAGTCACTCGTTGAAAATATAATCTAAC
Source organism: Salvelinus namaycush (assembly GCF_016432855.1). Taxonomy (NCBI): domain Eukaryota; kingdom Metazoa; phylum Chordata; class Actinopteri; order Salmoniformes; family Salmonidae; genus Salvelinus; species Salvelinus namaycush. Next base: position 459,437 of record NW_024061486.1, read on the forward strand.
TCGGGTTATTAGCACAACGAGTCAGTTTGGTAAGAGAAGAGACATGGCAAAGACAATCGGTCAACGGTAGTGCACTATCTACTAGGGAAGTAGTGTGTCATTTGACATGCGAGCATCGTATTCGCCTTATTCTGGAACGTCACAGTGATCGCGGATGAGTTAGCTGTAATTGTGTTTCTATTTCCCGGCAGCTTTCGCGTGACACTAATGCATGCTAAAGTACTTTTTAGCTTCATAGTTTTACACTGAACTGAACGGCGACGAAATTCCTACAACCTATCATTAGGACGAGCGTTTATATGTTCAGTACGAGGCTGTCACAACAATTGGATGAAGACGAGGCAGTTTATACAACAGCAATTTTTTGAACACCAATCTCTACGTCGATCTGAAGGTGGAGCCTCATATCACCTGCATCCACCTCCTAAAGAGACAGAGTCTTTGCGGCTCGAAGCATTGAGCCCAAAGAAACCGCCCCAAAAAAACGTCCTCTTTGTGTGTTCCTACCACTTCTGTGACAAGAAGCCTACGGTGGAGCATCTTTACCCGGGAAAAATGTCTTGGCTACGATGCTCCACGCGTGAAGAGGCGTTGGGCGTTGGTCATCGGCGAGCCAAACTGCTCTCACTGTGTCTCCCTCTTGCTCTTGTCTCTAAGCACAGTCTCATAATAGCGCCATTTATTTCCTCTACAACTCAATAAAAATAATGATCATTTTATATTTATACTTAATTATAATGACTATTAAATATTATTAGGAGCGTTCATGTAGTATTGAACCCAAAGCTGCAACAAACACTCAAACTGGACAGTTTCATCTCCATCTCTTCATTCAAAGACTCCATCATGGACACTCTTACTGACAGTTGTGGCTGCTTTGTGTGATGTATTGTTGTCTCTACCTTCTTGCCCTTTGTGCTGTTGTCTGTGCCCAATTATGTTTGTACCCTGTTATGTTTCTACCATGTTGTTGTGTTGCTGTGTTGTCATTTGTTGTTGCCTTGCTATGTTGTTGTCTTAGGTCTCTCTTTATGTAGTGTTGTGTTGTCTCTCTTGTCGTGATGTGTGTTTTGTCATATATTTATTTAATCCCAGGCCCCCGTCCCCGCAGGAGGCCCTTTGTTAGGCCGTCATTGTAAATAAGAATTTGTCTTTAGCTGACTTGCCTCGTTAAACAAAGGTTAAATAAAGGTTAAACAAAGGTTAAATAAAGGTTACATAAAATAAAAAGTATGGTGTTTTATTGTACGATTTTGTTATTAATTGTCCGATGACTTGTTTTAACAAGCCATACTGATTTCTTAACAGATGACAGACAACAGGCTCAAATGTTCACTAAATTGAAAATGGGGATTGGTCAACACAGATAGAAGGAATGGATATGCCTTCAGAGAAGGATGAAACCACTTATAATTACCATACTTTAGGCATTACCCCCAAACACAATGATATGCTACAAACCTTATTCACGCAGAAAAACAATAACACTACAGAAATACATGTGATGCTGACATGTTTAAATGCATTTTTTCCCCTTACTCACCTGGAGTCGTGACTACATGGCCAGGCATGACTCCAACACCGTCATTAAGTTGCAGATGACACAACAGTGGTAGGCCTGGTCACCGACAACGACGAGACAGCCTATAGGGAGGAGGTCAGAGACCTGGCCGTGTGGTGCCAGGACAACAACCTCTTCCTCAACGTGATCAAGACAAAGGAGATGATCGTGGACTACAGGAAAAGGAGGGCCGAGCACGCCCCCATTCTCATCGACGGGGCTGTAGTGGAGCAGGTTGAGAGCTTCAAGTTCCTTGGTGTCCACATCACCAACAAACTAACATGGTCCAAGCACACTAAGACAGTCGTGAAGAGGGCATGACTGAAAAGATTTGGCATGGGTCCTCAGATCCTCAAAAGGTTCTACAGCTGTACCATCGAGAGCATCCTGAAAGGTTGCATCACTGCCTGGTATGGCAACTGCTCGGCCTCCGACCGCAAGGCACTACAGAGGGTAGTGCGAACGACCCAGTACATCACTGGGGCCAAGCTTCCTGCCATCCAGGACCTCTATACCAGGCGGTGTCAGAGGAAGTCCCTAAAAATTGTCAAAGACTCCAGCCACCCTAGTCATAGACTGTTCTCTCTGTTACCGCACGGCAAGCGGTACCGGAGCGCCAAGTCTAGGTCCAAGAGGCTTCTAAACAGCTTCTACCCCCAAGCCATAAGACTCCTGAACATCTAATCAAATGTCTACCCAGTCTATGTGCATCCCCCCACCCTCTTCTACACTGCTGCTACCCCGTTATTATCTTATGCATAGTCACTTTAATAACTCTACCTATATGTACATATTACCTCAATTACCTCGACTAACTGGTGCCCCCGCACATTGACTCTGTACCGGTACCCCCCTGTATATGGTCTCCACATTGACTCTGTACCGGTACCCCCCTGTATATGGTCTCCACATTGACTCTGTACCGGTACCCCCCTGTATATAGCCTCCACATTGACTCTGTACCGGTACCCCCTGTATATAGCCTCCACATTGACTCTGTACCGGTACCCCCTGTATATAGCCTCCACATTGACTCTGTACCGTAACACCCTGTATATAGCCTCCACATTGACTCTGTACCGTAACACCCTGTATATAGCCTCCACATTGACTCTGTACCGTAACACCCTGTATATAGTCTCCACATTGACTCTGTACCGTAACACCCTGTATATAGCCTCCACATTGACTCTGTACCGGTACCCCCTATATATAGCCTCCACATTGACTCTGTACCGGTACCCCCTGTATATAGCCTCCACATTGACTCTGTACCGGTACCCCCTGTATATAGTCTCCACATTGACTCTGTACCGATACCCCCCTGTATATAGCCTCCACATTGACTCTGTACCGGTACCCCCTGTATATAGCCTCCACATTGACTCTGTACCGTAACACCCTGTATATAGCCTCCACATTGACTCTGTACCATAACACCCTGTATATAGCCTCCACATTGACTCTGTACCGTAATACCCTGTATATAGCCTCCACATTGACTCTGTACCGTAATACCCTGTATATAGCCTCCACATTGACTCTGTACCGTAATACCCTGTATATAGTCTCGCTATTGTTATTTTTACTGCTGCTCTTTAATTACTTGTTCCTTTTATTTCTTATTCCTATTTTTTAAACTGCGTTGTTGGTTAAGGGCTTGTAAGTAAGCATTTCACTGTAAGGTCTACACCTGTTGTATTCAGCATTTCACTGTAAAGTCTACTACACCTGTTGTATTCAGCATTTCACTGTAAGGTCTACTACACCTGTTGTATTCAGCATTTCACTGTAAGGTCTACTACACCTGTTGTATTCAGCATTTCACTGTAAGGTCTACTACACCTGTTGTATTCAGCATTTCACTGTAAGGTCTACTACACCTGTTGTATTCAGCATTTCACTGTGAGGTCTACTACACCTGTTGTATTCAGCATTTCACTGTGAGGTCTACTACACCTGTTGTATTCAGCATTCCACTGTAAGGTCTACTACACCTGTTGTATTCAGCATTCCACTGTAAGGTTTACTACACCTGTTGTATTCAGCATTTCACTGTAAGGTCTACTACACCTGTTGTATTCAGCATTTCACTGTGAGGTCTACTACACCTGTTGTATTCAGCATTTCACTGTGAGGTCTACTACACCTGTTGTATTCAGCATTCCACTGTAAGGTCTACTACACTTGTTGTATTCAGCATTCCACTGTAAGGTCTACTACACCTGTTGTATTCAGCATTCCACTGTAAGGTCTACTACACCTGTTGTATTCAGCATTTCACTGTAAGGTCTACTACACCTGTTGTATTCAGCATTTCACTGTAAGGTCTACTACACCTGTTGTATTCAGCATTTCACTGTAAGGTCTACTACACCTGTTGTATTCAGCATTTCACTGTGAGGTCTACTACACCTGTTGTATTCAGCATTCCACTGTAAGGTCTACTACACCTGTTGTATTCAGCATTTCACAGTAAGGTCTACTATACCTGTTGTATTCAGCAGTTCACTGTGAGGTCTACTACACCTGTTGTATTCAGCATTCCACTGTAAGGTCTACTACACCTGTTGTATTCAGCATTTCACTGTGAGGTCTACTACACCTGTTGTATTCAGCATTTCACAGTAAGGTCTACTACACCTGTTGTATTCAGCATTTCACTGTGAGGTCTACTACACCTGTTGTATTCAGCATTCCACTGTAAGGTCTACTACACCTGTTGTATTCAGAATTCCACTGTAAGGTCTACTACACCTGTTGTATTCAGAATTCCACTGTAAGGTCTACTACACCTGTTGTATTCAGAATTCCACTGTGAGGTCTACTACACCTGTTGTATTCAGCATTTCACTGTAAGGTCTACTACACCTGTTGTATTCAGCATTTCACTGTAAGGTCTACTACACCTGTTGTATTCAGCATTTCACTGTAAGGTCTACTACACCTGTTGTATTCAGCATTTCACTGTAAGGTCTACTACACCTGTTGTATTCAGCATTTCACTGTAAGGTCTACTACACCTGTTGTATTCAGCATTTCACTGTAAGGTCTACTACACCTGTTGTATTCAGCATTTCACTGTAAGGTCTACTACACCTGTTGTATTCAGCATTTCACTGTAAGGTCTACTACACCTGTTGTATTCAGCATTTCACTGTAAGGTCTACTACACCTGTTGTATTCAGCATTTCACTGTAAGGTCTACTACACCTGTTGTATTCAGCATTTCACTGTAAGGTCTACTACACCTGTTGTATTCAGCATTCCACTGTAAGGTCTACTACACCTGTTGTATTCAGCATTTCACTGTGAGGTCTACTACACCTGTTGTATTCAGCATTTCACTGTAAGGTCTACACCTGCTGTAAGGTCTACACCTGCTGTATTCGGCGCGTGTGACTAATACATTTTGATTTGATTTGACTCCATAAACCTGCCTTGCTTCACCAACATGAGATTTGGCAGGATACTTCCAGATTCCCCACATTTTAATACAGCAGTTCTGTTGATCCACAAATACATGTTATTAACATAACCAAATACATCATGACATTCTCCAATTCAGCTTTCATCCAACAAAATGTTTGGTCTGACCTATTGTATCATTCTGTGTCCAGATAAGGCAGTATTGCACACTTTTTTTTTATCTATAAAATGAATGAAGAAAAATAGGCCATAAACATCAATTACAAGACCCAAGTAATGCGGAGATGTCATCTGATAGCCTATGGATTACAGTAAATGTCAGCACAACACATGTAGGCTGTTTGTATGCTGTAATCGCTTATGTTAAGTAATGTTAGACTTAGAAATGCAAGTCACTTTGCTTATTGGCCGACCTTCCACAAATTTGAAGATTTGAACTTTCCAAGGCCGGCGATGTAAGTTTATCCAGCCAGTCTCCACTGATCTTGTCACGCCCTGACCGTAGATTGCTTTGTATGTTTCTATTTTTGGTGATGTGGGTGGGTATTCTATGTTGTAGGTCTAGGTTTTCTGTTTCTGTGTGTTTGGCCTGGTGTGATTCCCAATCAGAGGCAGCTGTCTATCGTTGTCTCTGATTGGTACTTAAGTAGCCCTATTTTCCCACTTTTGGGTGTGGGTGGTTATTTTCTGGTTAGTGTTTGTTGCACCTGTCAGAACTGTTCGTTTGTCGTTTTGTTGTTTTTGTTCGTGTATTCATCTTGATTAAAAGTATTATGGATACGTACCACGCTACACTTTGGTCCTCCTCTCCTTCTCCCGACGACAAGCGTTACAGATCTGGTGTTGGATACATGTTCCGAAGCAAGGTGGCAAGAGCTGCTTGATTGGCTGGGCTGAACATCGGCCTTAACATGTTTTTTAAATAATTTCCCCTCCTCCTGGTGATGAAGAACTCGGCCCACCTTGGAAGTACTGTACTGATAGGCCTATAAGGGCACAAGGCGAGACCCAAATGCAGACACAGGAGACGTTGGTAGAGCGCCGATATAGGCAAAGGCAGGTCGTACGGTGATACCATCCAACCACCGAAGAGCCATTTGTGTGTCTTCCCAAATGTGAGTCATGTTTTGTTTTTACGTTTATTTGTTAACACGTGTTAATGATGTGAGTTTTTATTTCTTAATTATTAGCTAGCCACCGCTCGCTCTGAGGTAATTCGCTAGCGTTGACGGAAGATGTGAAACACAATCATGTTCGAATGGAACTGGGTCGTAGTGGGCGGGGCTACATAAGGCGAATAGTATTTGCGTGATAAAGCTAACATCATGCAGTAGAATTACATCATAGAATCACTATGTTCACATGTAATGCAGCGACAGCATTGTGCTATATGAATGTTCAATGTGTATAGTAGGAGGGTCAGGGTTATATCATGTGTGTTGTAGGAGGGTCAGGGTTATATCATGTGTGTTGTAGGAGGGTCAGGGTTATATCATGTGTGTTATAGGAGGGTTAGAGATATCATGTGTATAGTAGGAGGGTCAGGGTTATATCATGTGTATAGTAGGAGGGTCAGGGTTATATCATGTGTGTTGTAGGAGGGTCAGGGTTATATCATGTGTGTTGTAGGAGGGTTAGAGATATCATGTGTATAGTAGGAGGGTCAGGGTTATATCATGTGTATAGTAGGAGGGTCAGGGTTATATCATGTGTATAGTAGGAGGGTTAGGGTTATATCATGTGTATTGTAGGAGGGTTAGGGTTATATCATGTGTGTTGTAGGAGGGTCAGGGTTATATCATGTGTGTTGTAGGAGGGTCAGGGTTATATCATGTGTGTTGTAGGAGGGTTAGGGTTATATCATGTGTATAGTAGGAGGGTCAGGGTTATATCATGTGTATAGTAGGAGGGTTAGGGTTATATCATGTGTATTGTAGGAGGGTTAGGGTTATATCATGTGTATAGTAGGAGGGTCAGGGTTATATCATGTGTATAGTAGGAGGGTCAGGGTTATATCATGTGTATAGTAGGAGGGTTAGGGTTATATCATGTGTATAGTAGGAGGGTTAGGGTTATATCATGTGTATAGTAGGAGGGTCAGGGTTATATCATGTGTGTTGTAGGAGGGTCAGGGTTATATCATGTGTGTTGTAGGAGGGTTAGAGATATCATGTGTATAGTAGGAGGGTCAGGGTTATATCATGTGTATAGTAGGAGGGTTAGGGTTATATCATGTGTATTGTAGGAGGGTTAGGGTTATATCATGTGTATAGTAGGAGGGTCAGGGTTATATCATGTGTATAGTAGGAGGGTCAGGGTTATATCATGTGTATAGTAGGAGGGTTAGGGTTATATCATGTGTATAGTAGGAGGGTTAGGGTTATATCATGTGTATAGTAGGAGGGTCAGGGTTATATAATGTGTATAGTAGGAGGGTTAGAGATATCATGTGTATAGTAGGAGGGTTAGAGATATATCATGTGTATAGTAGGAGGGTCAGGGTTATATCATGTGTATAGTAGGAGGGTTAGGGTTATATCATGTGTATAGTAGGAGGGTTAGTGTTATATCATGTGTATAGTAGGAGGGTTAGAGTTATATCATGTGTATAGTAGGAGGGTTAGGGTTATATCATGTGTATAGTAGGAGGGTCAGGGTTATATCATGTGTATAGTAGGAGGGTCAGGGTTATATCATGTGTATAGTAGGAGGGTCAGGGTTATATCATGTGTATAGTAGGAGGGTCAGGGTTATATCATGTGTATAGTAGGAGGGTCAGGGTTATATCATGTGTATAGTAGGAGGGTCAGGGTTATATCATGTGTATAGTAGGAGGGTTAGGGTTAGGGTTATATCATGTGTGTTGTAGGAGGGTTAGGGTTATATCATGTGTATAGTAGGAGGGTTAGGGTTAGGGTTATATCATGTGTGTTGTAGGAGGGTTAGGGTTATATCATGTGTATAGTAGGAGGGTTAGGGTTATATCATGTGTATAGTAGGAGGGTCAGGGTTATATCATGTGTATAGTAGGAGGGTCAGGGTTATATCATGTGTATAGTAGGAGGGTCAGGGTTAGGGTTATATCATGTGTATAGTAGGAGGGTCAGGGTTATATCATGTGTATAGTAGGAGGGTTAGGGTTATATCATGTGTATAGTAGGAGGGTTAGGGTTATATCATGTGTATAGTAGGAGGGTCAGGGTTATATCATGTGTGTTGTAGGAGGGTTAGAGATATCATGTGTATAGTAGGAGGGTCAGGGTTATATCATGTGTATAGTAGGAGGGTTAGGGTTATATCATGTGTATAGTAGGAGGGTCAGGGTTATATCATGTGTGTTGTAGGAGGGTTAGGGTTATATCATGTGTATAGTAGGAGGGTTAGGGTTATATCATGTGTATAGTAGGAGGGTCAGGGTTATATCATGTGTGTTGTAGGAGGGTTAGAGTTATATAATGTGAACATAGTAATTCTAATTTACAATGACAAGTTAATTGTATGGATTTTTTCTTATTTTAATAACGTAAACTGAACAGCCGTACAGAAAGACTGAAATTATATTATATCCTTCTCTTTCCATTGTGTTCTAAACAGAAAACTGGGCTCCAGTTTGTTCATTATATCCTTCTCTTTTCATTGTGTTCTAAACAGAAAACTGGGCTCCAGTTTGTTCATTACATCCTTCTCTTTCCATTGTGTTCTAAACAGAAAACTGGGCTATACACTATACTATACACATGATATAACCCTGACCCTCCTACTATACACATGATATAACCCTGACCCTCCTACTATACACATGATATAACCCTAACCCTCCTACTATACACATGATATAACCCTGACCCTCCTACTATACACATGATATCTCTAACCCTCCTATAACACACATGATATAACCCTGACCCTCCTACAACACACATGATATAACCCTGACCCTCCTACAACACACATGATATAACCCTGACCCTCCTACTATACACATGATATCTCTAACCCTCCTATAACACACATGATATAACCCTGACCCTCCTACTATACACATGATATCTCTAACCCTCCTATAACACACATGATATAACCCTGACCCTCCTACTATACACATGATATCTCTAACCCTCCTATAACACACATGATATAACCCTGACCCTCCTACTATACACATTGAACATTCATATAGCACAATGCTGTCGCTGCATTACATGTGAACATAGTGATTCTATGATGTAATTCTACTGCATGATGTTAGCTTTATCACGCAAATACTATTCGCCTTATGTAGCCCCGCCCACTACGACCCAGTTCCATTCGAACATGATTGTGTTTCACATCTTCCGTCAACGCTAGCGAATTACCTCAGAGCGAGCGGTGGCTAGCTAATAATTAAGAAATAAAAACTCACATCATTAACACGTGTTAACAAATAAACGTAAAAACAAAACATGACTCACATTTGGGAAGACACACAAATGGCTCTTCGGTGGTTGGATGGTATCACCGTACGACCTGCCTTTGCCTATATCGGCGCTCTACCAACGTCTCCTGTGTCTGCATTTGGGTCTCGCCTTGTGCCCTTATAGGCCTATCAGTACAGTACTTCCAAGGTGGGCCGAGTTCTTCATCACCAGGAGGAGGGGAAATTATTTAAAAAACATTTTAAGGCCGATGTTCAGCCCAGCCAATCAAGCAGCTCTTGCCACCTTGCTTCGGAACATGTATCCAACACCAGATCTGTAACGCTTGTCGTCGGGAGAAGGAGAGGAGGACCAAAGTGTAGCGTGGTACGTATCCATAATACTTTTAATCAAGATGAATACACGAACAAAAACAACAAAACGACAAACGAACAGTTCTGACAGGTGCAACAAACACTAACCAGAAAATAACCACCCACACCCAAAAGTGGGAAAATAGGGCTACTTAAGTACCAATCAGAGACAACGATAGACAGCTGCCTCTGATTGGGAATCACACCAGGCCAAACACACAGAAACAGAAAACCTAGACCTACAACATAGAATACCCACCCACATCACACCCTGACCAAACCAAAAATAGAAACATACAAAGCAATCTACGGTCAGGGCGTGACAAGATAAGTGGAGACTGGCTGAATGCGCCGGCCTTGGAAAGTTAGGCAGCTTCAAAATTTGTGGAAGGTCGGCTAATAAGAAAAGTGACTTGCATTTCTAAGTCTAACATTACTGAACATAAGCGATTACATACAAACAGCCTACATGTGTTGTGCTGACATTTACTGTAATCCATAGGATATCAGATGAGATCTCCGCATTACTTGGGTCTTGTAATTGATGTTTATAGTCTATTTTCTTGGTTCATTTTATAGATAAAAGTGTGCAATACTGCCTTATCTGGCATGCATGACACACACACACACACACACACACCATGCTGCATGATACACACACACACCATGCTGCATGATACACACACACACACTATGCTGCATGACACACACACACACACACACACACACACACACACCATGCTGCATGATACACACACACACCATGCTGCATGATACACACACACACTATGCTGCATGACACACACACACACACACACACACACACACACACACACACACACACACACACACACACACACACACCATGCTGCATGATACACACACACACACTATGCTGCATGACACACACACACACACACACACACACACACACACTATGCTGCATGACACACACACACACTATGCTGCATGACACACACACACACACACACACACACACTATGCTGCATGACACACACACACACACACACACACCATGCTGCATGATACACACTCACCATGCTGCATGATACACACCATGCTGCATGATACACACACACCATGCTGCATGATACACACTCACCATGGGTGTATTCAGACCCCTCGACTTTTTCCACATTTTGTTATGTTACAGCCTAATTGTAAAATGTATTAAATAAATAAAAATCCTCAGCAATCTACACACAATACCCCATAATGACAAAATAAACACAGGTTTACAGAATTGTTTGCAAAAAATAATAATAAAATAACAGAAATGACTTATATACATTAGTATTCAGACCCTTTGCTATGAGACTTAGGTGCATCCTGTTTCCATTGATCATCCTTGAGATGTTTCTACAACTTGATTGGAGTCCACCTGGTGGTACATTCAATTGATTGGACATGATTTGGAAAAGCACACACCTGTCTATAGAAGGTCTCACAGTTGACAGTTCCTGTCAGAGCAAAAACCCAAGCCATGAGGTGGAAGGAATTGTCCGTCGAGCTCCGAGACAGTATTGTGTCGATGCACAGATCTGGGGAAGGGTACCAAAAAATGTCTGCAACATGGAAGGTCCCCAAGCATACAGTGGCCTCCATCATTCTTAAATGGAAGAAGTTTGGAACCACCAAGACTCTTTATAGAGCCAAGCTGATCAATCGGGGGAGAAGTGCCTTGGTCAGGGAAGTGACCAAGAACCCGGTGGTCACTCTAACAGAGCTGTAGGGTTCGTCTGCAGAGATGGGAGAAACTTCAAGAAGGACAACCATCTCTGCAGCACTCCACCAATCAGGCCTTTATGGTAGAGTGGCCAGACGGAAGCCACTCCTTAGTAAAAGGCATATGACAGCCCGCTTGGAGTTTGCCAAAAGGCATCAACAAGATTCTCAGACCATGAGAAACAAGATCCTCTGGTCTGATGAAACCAAGATTGGCCTGATTGGCTCTTTGGCCTGAATGCCAACCGTCATATCTGGAGGAAACCTGGCACCATCCCTACGGTGAAGCATGGGGGTGGCAGCATTATGCTGTGAGGATGTTTTTCAGCGGCAGGGACTGGGAGACTAGTCAGGATCGAGGGAAACATGAACGGAGCAAAGTACAGAGATATCCTTGATGAAAACCTGCTCCAGAGCACTCATGACCTCAGACTGGGGCGAAGGTTCACCTTCCAACAGGACAACAACCCTAAGCACAAAGCCAAGACAACACAGGAGTGGCTTCGGGACAAGTCTCTGAATGTCCTTGAGTGGCACAGCCAGAGCCTGGACTTCAACCTGATCGAACACCTCTGGAGAGACCTGAAAATAGCTGTACAGCGACGCTCCCCATCCAACCTGACAGAGCTTGAGAGGATCAGCAGAGAAGAACGGGAGAAACTCCCCAAATACAGGTGTGCCAAGTTGGTAGCGTCATACCCAAAAGAAGACTCGAGGCTGTAATCGCTGCCAAAGGTGCTTCAACAAAGTACTGAGTAAAGGGTCTGAATACTTATGTAAATGTAATATCTGTTGTTTGCAGAAAAATAATTAAGAAACAGAACAAACTAGAATGCTTTTTGGCCCTAAACAGAGAGTACACCGTGGCAGAATACCTGACCACTGTGACTGACCCAAACTTAAGGAAAGCTTTGACTATGTACAGACTCAGTGAGCATAGCCTTGTTATTGAGAAAGGCCGCCGTAGGCAGACCTGGCTCTCAACAGAAGACAGGCTATGTGCAACACTGCCCACAAAATGAGGTGGAAACTGAGCTGCACTTCCTAACCTCCTGCCAAATGTAAGAACATATTAGAGACACATATTTCCTTCAGATTACTCCTCTTCCTCTCTCCTCCTCCTCCTCAAGCCTCCAGTTGTACATGTGTGGATTCACGGGCACCATGGTTACCATGAGTCTAATCATCCTCACCACCTCCGCTTGTTGTGGGATGACTGGGGAGTGTGTGCCAAATGGCAGCCTGTGCTTTTAAAGACCAGAGTCCTACGGGGCGCCTCAAAAGTAGTGAATTTGGGACTAAGCCTGACTCTTATTTTGATCTACAGAGGTAAATTTGTTCTTAAACACCTGCCTGATGCCAAGTCACCCGTCTCTGTTTGCGTCTCAAATGTTTGTGCACTTTATAGGGGAATAGATCGCCTTTTGGGACTCATCCTATCCGGAGGAGGAAGTCACCGATATACCCGTCTAACAAAACGACGTCTCCTTCCTTCTGTTGGATCTGTGTTTTTCTATGTGGGCGTCCATTGGAACAAACCAAACACGTCCCAGTGTTTCAGTGATGACTCACGGTACACGACGTCTACTAAAATCACAACACATTTACCACATGCCGATGAATACTGACATCTGATTGATCGCTAGACGGGATCTTCCGTGATGTCATCTCACGCGTGGCACACACACACACGTTTTACATCACTGTTCTCAAATGTCTTAAACCCGTATGTCACACAATAACATGTGTTGTAACATAGATATCATTTAAGAACAATATAAGTACATATAGCACTAACGTCATGTACAGCGGTATATCACCCATGTATTAACGTCATGTACAGCGGTATATCACCCATGTATTAACGTCATGTACAGCAGTATATCACCCATGTATTAACGTCACGTACAGCATTATATCACCCATGTATTAACGTCACGTACAGCAGTATATCACCCATGTATTAACGTCATGTACAGCGGTATATCACCCATGTATTAACGTCATGTACAGCAGTATATCACCCATGTATATGGTCTCTCTGCAAGGTTCTGAGAGGATCTCTAATGGAGCCTAACCTAGTGGACTGAAAGAAGACATCTACCTCAGGAGACATCTACCTCAGGAGACATCTACCTCAGGAGACATCTACCTCAGGAGACATCTAGGATACATCTACCTCAGGAGACATCTACCTCAGGAGACATCCAGGATACATCTACCTCAGGAGACATCTAGGATACATCTACCTCAGGAGACATCCAGGATACATCTACCTAAGGAGACATCTAGGAAACATCTACCTCAGGATACATCTACCTAAGGAGACATCTAGGATACATCTACCTCAGGAGACATCTAGGATACATCTACCTCAGGATACATCCAGGATACATCTACCTCAGGAGACATCCAGGAGACATCTACCTCAGGAGACATCTAGGATACATATACCTCAGGAGACATCCAGGATACATCTACCTCAGGATACATCTACCTCAGGAGACATCCAGGATACATCTACCTCAGGATACATCTAGGATACATCTACCTCAGGATACATCTACCTCAGGAGACATCCAGGATACATCTACCTCAAGAGACATCCAGGATACATCTACCTCGGGATACATCCAGGATACATCTACCTCGGGATACATCCAGGATACATCTACCTCGGGAGACATCCAGGATACATCTACCTCAGGAGACATCCAGGATACATCTACCTCAGGAGACATCCAGGATACATCTACCTCAGGATACATCTGCCTCGGGAGACATCCAGGATACATCTACCTCAGGAGACATCTAGGATACATATACCTCAGGATACATCCTGGATACATCTACCTCAGGATACATCTACCTCGGGAGACATCCAGGATACATCTACCTCAGGATACATCCAGGATACATCTACCTCAGGAGACATCCAGGATACATCTACCTCAGGAGACATCCAGGATACATCTACCTAAGGAGATATCCAGGATACATCTACCTCAGGAGACATCCAGGATATATCTACCTCAGGATACATCTAGGATACATCTACCTCAGAATACATCTACCTCAGGAGACATCTAGGATACATATACCTCAGGATACATCCAGGATACATCTACCTCAGGAGACATCTACCTCAGGAGACATCTAGGATACATATACCTCAGGATACATCCTGGATACATCTACCTCAGGATACATCTACCTCTGGAGACATCCAGGATACATCTACCTCAGGATACATCCAGGAGACATCTACCTCGGGAGACATCTACCTCAGGAGACATCCAGGATACATCTACCTCAGGAGACATCCAGGATACATCTACCTCAGGAGACATCCAGGATACATCTACCTCAGGAGACATCCAGGATACACCTACCTCAGGAGACATCCAGGAAACATCTACCTCAGGATACATCCAGGATACATCTACCTCGGGAGACATCCAGGATATATCTACCTCAGGAGACATCTAGGAGACTGAAAGGAGACATCCAGGAGACATCTACCTCAGGAGACATCCAGGAGACATCTACCTCAGGAGACATCTAGGATACATCTACCTCAGGATACATCCAGGATACATCTACCTCAGGAGACATCCAGGATACATCTACCTCAGGAGACATCTAGGATACATCTACCTCAGGATACATCCAGGATACATCTACCTCACGAGACATCTAGGATACATATACCTCAGGATACATCCGGGAGACATCTACCTCGGGAGACATCCAGGAAACATCTACCTCGGGAGACATCCAGGAAACATCTACCTCAGGAGACATCCAGGATACATCTACCACAGGAGACATCTAGGAAACATCTACCTCAGGAGACATCCAGGATACATCTACCTCAGGAGACATCTAGGATACATCTACCTCAGGAGACATCTAGGAAACATCTACCTCAGGAGACATCTAGGAAACATCTACCTCAGGAGACATCTAGGAAACATCTACCTCAGGAGACATCTAGGAAACATCTACCTCAGGAGACATCCAGGAAACATCTACCTCAGGAGACATCTAGGATACATCTACCTCAGGAGACATCTAGGAAACATCTACCTCAGGAAAGTCTTCTCACAAAAACGTCTGTAGCATCCGAATGGTTTGGCTGACACATTAATATGACCCGTCTATGGAAAGGTGAGACTCTCACGGACAAGTCAGTTGTCCTGCTCAAGCCTCACAAGACTAGTCTGAAAAATGATTAGTACCTAAAAACAAAAGTGGTTAAATACGGGTAAAAAAATATACAGAATTTCCTGATCTTTCCTATATATCTCAGATGTAGGACAGACCCTTTGTTTTAAACTTTATTTTTTATTTATTTTTTGATTATCTGTTTTTCAAGTACGAATCTGTTATTTATTACATTCTCTGGGCTAATAGCAGTATGGTCAAATTCAATATTTCATAAAATAATTGTTTAATATTCATCTGAAGCACCACTCTAACGTCAACATATGTAAAAATGTCACGCTTTTATGTTTCGTAGTAAAAAATGATAGAGGAAGATGTGTTTCCAATGACGTCATCGGTGTGCGTCGTGATTTTAACCAATTACCAGCAGGCATTGCCCGCTAATTGGTCGATGATGTCATTGTAAACACTTATCTTCCTCTATCTGTTTTACTTATCAAAACATAGAAACACACCATTTTCACATATGTTGATGTTGAAGATGATGGACATGAAGTGTCCCTTTAAGGATTAATAAGTTTTGTAATATGATATTATTGGCTTATAATAAGGGCTGCGTTCCAAATAGCACCCTATATAGTGCACTATTTTATTTTTTTATACCAGGGCTATGGACAAAAGTAGTGCACTAGGAGAAAATAGGGATCCATTGAGGACGGAGCCAAGTACTCATGTGGGGAGCAACAGTCTGATTCTATGACTTATTCCATTTAATGTAATCTTTGTCGGGAAAAGGCTGTTACTGTTTAACCAGCATGACCCCATTATTATTAGACCCGTTTCATGCCCGTAGGCCTAAGTAAGTTAGTAAGAGAGCTGTTTGGGAGCGCTCTACACTACACACTACAGACAGCAAACAAAAAAGGGTTGTATGGGGTTAAGTGGTTTCTGGAGGCTACTCTGAAGAGGGTTAGAGTTTGTCTGTTTTCGTTTGCTGCTGGAGTGATATTTGGGCACAAGTGTTCTCTTAGGATTGGGCACACTGCTGAACACTCTGTTAGTTCCAGTGAGTTGTTTCTTGCTGCTTGGATTCAGGAAACAGATTCGTGCAATCCAGATGACCATCCAACCAAACAGGTTCTCCTCTCCGAGTCTCCGATAGTGAAGGAGCGAGTGCTAGATGGAGCTTAACCAAGGATGAAGAGAGAGTCTTATTCCAGGACATTTAGTTACAGGTACACCGTGTTTGAATGTTTCTCCTCCAAAGTGCTGCTCTATTTGGCTACATAATACACCTGCTTTGAGGTGAATGATTCCATAAAAACCTGTTTCACAGCAATTGTGTAACATTTAGTGTTTTTTCTCTCTCCTTTTTAAATGAATGCATAACATCACTTTTCTTCTCATCTTTTATTCATTGAGTGTAAATGTTTTCTTCTGTTGCCGTGCAGAAGTTTTACCGTGCTGAAACGCCTGGGAGCACAACGATTACTCAGGTGGCAACTATCACCTTCACCACCACAGT